>NW_027099365.1:94831-129771 GCF_031753505.1 Anomalospiza imberbis
GTCCGTACTGGTCCATAGTGTTCCGTGCTGGTCCATACTGGTCCATACTGGTCCGTTCTGGTCCGCACTGGTCCATACTGGTACGTTCTGTTCCATAGTGGTGCGTACTAGTCCGTACTTATCCGTTCTGTTCCGCACTGGTCCGCACTGGTCCATACTGGTCCGCACTGGTCCATACTGGTCCGTACTGGTCCGTACTGGTCTGTTCTGGTCCGCACTGGTCCATACTGGTCCGTTCTGGTCCGTACTGTTCCATAGTGGTCCGTACTGGTCCGTTCTGATCTGTACTGGTCCATACTGGTCCGTACTGGTCCGTTCTTGTCCGTACTGGTCCATAGTGTTCCGTAGTGTTCCCTACCGGTCCGTAATGGTCCCTACCAGTCCGTACTGGTCCGTTCTGGTACGTTCTGTTCCATACTTGTCCGTACTGGTCCGCACTGGTCCATACTGGTCCATACTGGTCCGTACTGGTCCGTACTGGTCCATACCGGTCCATACTGGTCCGTACTGGTCCGTACTGGTCTGTACTCGTCCATAGTGGTCCGTACTGATCCGCACTGGTCCATACTGGTCCATAGTGCTCCGTACTGCCCCCTAGTGGTCCGTACTGGTCACTAGTAGTCCGTACTGGTCAGTACTTGTCCGTTCTGTTCCGCACTGGTCCGCACTGGTCCATACTGGTCCGCACTGGTCCATACTGGTCCGTACTGGTCCGTACTGGTCTGTTCTGGTGCGCAATGGTCCATACTTGTCCGTACTGGTCCGTTCTGGTCCATAATGTTCCGTACTGGTCCTTTCTGGTCCGTAGTGGTCCATCGTGTTCCGTGCTGGTCCATACTGGTCCGTACAGGTCCGTTCTGGTCTGCACTGGTCCATACTGGTACGTTCTGTTCCATAGTGGTCCGTACTAGTCCGTACTTGTCCGTTCTGTTCCGCACTGGTCCGCACTGGTCCATACTGGTCCGCACTGGTCCATACTGGTCCGCACTGGTCTGTACTGGTCTGTTCTGGTCCGCACTGGTCCATACTGGTCCGTTCTGGTCCGTACTGTTCCATAGTGGTCCGTACTGGTCCGTTCTGGCCCGTACTGGTCCATACTGGTCCGTACTGGTCCGTTCTTGTCCGTACTGGTCCATAGTGTTCCGTACTGGTCCCTACCGGTCCGTACTGGTCCCTACCAGTCCGTACTGGTCCGTTCTGGTACGTTCTGTTCCATAGTGGTCCGTACTAGTCCGTACTGGTCGGTTCTGGTCCGCACTGGTCCTCACTGGTCCATACTGGTCCGTCCAGGTCCGTACTGGTCCACCCTGCTCCGTACTGCCCCCTTGTGGTCCGTACTGGTCCCTAGTATTCCGTACTGGTCCGTACTGGTCTATTCTGGTCCGTACTGGTCCATAGTGTTCCGTGCTGGTCCGTGCTGGTCCGTACTGCTCCGTTCTGGTCTACCCTTGTCCATACTGGTCCGTACTGGTCCGCACTGGTCCATACTGGTCCATACTGGTCCGTACTGGTCCGTACTGGTCCATACCGGTCCATACTGGTCCGTACTGGTCCGTACTGGTCTGTACTCGTCCATAGTGGTCCGTACTGATCCGCACTGGTCCATACTGGTCCATAGTGCTCCGTACTGCCCCCTAGTGGTCCGTACTGGTCACTAGTAGTCCGTACTGGTCCATACTGGTCCGTTCTGCTCCGTACTGGTCCATAGTGGTCCATTCTGGTCCATACTGGTCCATAGTGTTCCGTGCTGGTCCATACTGGTCCATACTGGTCTGTTCTGGTCCGCACTGATCCATACTGGTACGTTCTGTTCCATAGTGGTCCGTACTAGTCCGTACTTGTCCGTTCTGTTCCGCACTGGTCCGCACTGGTCCATACTGGTCCGCACTGTTCCATACTGGTCCGTTCTGGTCCGTACTGGTCTGTTCTGGTCCGCACTGGTCCATACTGGTCCGTTCTGGTCCGTACTGTTCCATAGTGGTCCGTACTGGTCCATTCTGGCCCGCACTGGTCCATACTGGTCCGTACTGGTCCGTTCTGGTCCGTACTGGTCCATACTGGTCCGTAGTGTTCCCTACCGGTCCGTACTGGTCCCTACCAGTCCGTACTGGTCCGTTCTGGTACGTTCTGTTCCATAGTGGTCCGTACTAGTCCGTACTGGTCGGTTCTGGTCCGCACTGGTCCTCACTGGTCCATACTGGTCCGTCCAGGTCCGTACTGGTCCACACTGCTCCGTACTGCCCCCTTGTGGTCCGTACTGGTCCCTAGTATTCCGTACTGGTCCGTACTGGTCCGTTCTGGTCCATACTGGTCCGCACTGGTCCGCACTGGTCCATACCTGTCTGCACTGGTCCATACTGGTCTGTACTGGTCCGTACTGGTCTGTTCTGGTCCGCACTGGTCCATACTGGTCCGTACTGGTCCGTTCTGGTCCGTACTGGTCTGTTCTGGTCCGCACTGGTCCGTACTGGTCCGTAGTGTTCCCTATTGGTCGCTGCTGGTCCATACTGGTCCATACTGGTCCATACTGGTCCATACTGGTCCATACTGGTCCATACTGGTCCGTACTGGTCCGCACTGGTCCATACTGGTCCGCACTGGTCATACTGGTCCGTACTGGTCCGTACTGGTCTGTTCTGGTGCGCAATGGTCCATACTTGTCCGTACTGGTCCGTTCTGGTCCATACTGTTCCGTACTGGTCCGTTCTGGTCCGTAGTGGTCCATCGTGTTCCGTGCTGGTCCATACTGGTCCGTACAGGTCCGTTCTGGTCCGCACTGGTCCATACTGGTACGTTCTGTTCCATAGTGGTCCGTACTAGTCCGTACTGGTCCGTTCTGGTCCGCACTGGTCCGCACTGGTCCGTACTGGTCCGTCCTGGTCCGTATTGGTCCGTCCTGGTCCGTAATTGGTCCCTACCGATCCATACTGGTCCATACTGGTCCATACTGGTCCGTTCTGGTCCGCACTGGTCCATACTGGTCCGTACTGGTCCATACTGGTCCATACTTGGTCCGTACTGGTCCATAGTGGTCCGTACTGGTCCATACTGGTCCGTACTGGTCCGTCCTGGTCCGTATTGGTCCCTACTGATCCATACTGGTCCATACTGGTCCATACTGGTCCGTTCTGGTCCGCACTGGTCCATACTGGTCGTACTGGTCCATACTGGTCCGTACTGGTCCATACTGGGTCTGTACTGGTCCATACTAGTCCATACTTGTCCGTAGTGGTCCCTATTGTTCCGTTCTGGTCCGTACTGGTCCGTACTGGTCCGTACTGGTCCGTCCAGGTCTGTTCTGGTCCATACAGGTCCGTTCTGGTCCGCACTGGTCCATACTGGTCCGCAATGGTCCATACTGGTCCATACTGGTCCGTACTGGTCCGTACCGGTCCATACCGGTCCATACTGGTCCGTACTGGTCCGTACTGGTCTGCCCTTGTCCATACTGGTCCGTACTGGTCCGCACTCGTCCATACTGGTCCATAGTGCTCCGTACTGCCCCCTAGTGGTCCGTACTGGTCACTAGTAGTCCGTACTGGTCCATACTGGTCCGTTCTGCTCCGTACTGGTCCATAGTGGTCCGTACTGGTCCATTCTGGTCCGTACTGGTCCATAGTGTTCCGTGCTGGTCCATACTGGTCCATACTGGTCCGTTCTGGTCCGCACTGGTCCATACTGGTACGTTCTGTTCCATAGTGGTCCGTACTAGTCCGTACTTGTCCGTTCTGTTCCGCACTGGTCCGCACTGGTCCATACTGGTCCGCACTGGTCCATACTGGTCCGTACTGGTCCGTACTGGTCTGTTCTGGTCCGCACTGGTCCATACTGGTCCGTTGTGGTCCGTACTGTTCCATAGTGGTCCGTACTGGTCCGTTCTGATCTGTACTGGTCCATACTGGTCCGTACTGGTCCGTCCTGGTCTGTTCTGGTCCATACAGGTCCGTTCTGGTCCGCACTGGTCCATACTGGTCCGCAATGGTCCGTACTAGTCCGTACTGGCCCGTACTGGCCCGTACTGCTCCGTACTGGTCCATACCGGTCCATACTGGTCCGTACTGGTCCCTTCTGGTCTGCCCTTGTCCATACTGGTCCGTACTGGTCCGTACTGGTCCATACTGGTCCGTACTGGTCCGTACTGCTCCGTACTGGTCCGTACTGGTCCGTCCTGGTCTGTTCTGGTCCATACAGGTCCGTTCTGGTCCGCACTGGTCCATACTGGTCCGCAATGGTCCGTACTAGTCCGTACTGGCCCGTACTGGCCCGTACTGCTCCGTACTGGTCCATACCGGTCCATACTGGTCCGTACTGGTCCCTTCTGGTCTGCCCTTGTCCATACTGGTCCGTACTGGTCCGCACTGGTCCATACTGGTCCATACTGGTCCGTACTGGTCCGTACAGGTCCATACCGGTCCATACTGGTCCGTACTGGTCCGTACTGGTCTGCCCTTGTCCATACTGGTCCGTACTGGTCCGCACTCGTCCATAATGGTCCATAGTGCTCCGTACTGCCCCCTAGTGGTCCGTACTGGTCACTAGTAGTCCGTACTGGTCCATACTGGTCCGTTCTGCTCCGTACTGGTCCATAGTGGTCCGTACTGGTCCATTCTGGTCCGTACTGGTCCATAGTGTTCCGTGCTGGTCCATACTGGTCCATACTGGTCCGTTCTGGTCCGCACTGGTCCATACTGGTACGTTCTGTTCCATAGTGGTGCGTACTAGTCCGTACTTATCCGTTCTGTTCCGCACTGGTCCGCACTGGTCCATACTGGTCCGCACTGGTCCATACTGGTCCGTACTGGTCCGTACTGGTCTGTTTCTGGTCCGCACTGGTCCATACTGGTCCGTTCTGGTCCGTACTGTTCCATAGTGGTCCGTACTGGTCCGTTCTGATCTGTACTGGTCCATACTGGTCCGTACTGGTCCGTTCTTGTCCGTACTGGTCCATAGTGTTCCGTAGTGTTCCCTACCGGTCCGTAATGGTCCCTACCAGTCCGTACTGGTCCGTTCTGGTACGTTCTGTTCCATACTTGTCCGTACTGGTCCGCACTGGTCCATACTGGTCCATACTGGTCCGTACTGGTCCGTACTGGTCCATACCGGTCCATACTGGTCCGTACTGGTCCGTACTGGTCTGTACTCGTCCATAGTGGTCCGTACTGATCCGCACTGGTCCATACTGGTCCATAGTGCTCCGTACTGCCCCCTAGTGGTCCGTACTGGTCACTAGTAGTCCGTACTGGTCAGTACTTGTCCGTTCTGTTCCGCACTGGTCCGCACTGGTCCATACTGTCCGCACTGGTCCATACTGGTCCGTACTGGTCCGTACTGGTCTGTTCTGGTGCGCAATGGTCCATACTTGTCCGTACTGGTCCGTTCTGGTCCATAATGTTCCGTACTGGTCCTTTCTGGTCCGTAGTGGTCCATCGTGTTCCGTGCTGGTCCATACTGGTCCGTACAGGTCCGTTCTGGTCTGCACTGGTCCATACTGGTACGTTCTGTTTCCATAGTGGTCCGTACTAGTCCGTACTTGTCCGTTCTGTTCCGCACTGGTCCGCACTGGTCCATACTGGTCCGCACTGGTCCATACTGGTCCGCACTGGTCTGTACTGGTCTGTTCTGGTCCGCACTGGTCCATACTGGTCCGTTCTGGTCCGTACTGTTCCATAGTGGTCCGTACTGGTCCGTTCTGGCCCGTACTGGTCCATACTGGTCCGTACTGGTCCGTTCTTGTCCGTACTGGTCCATAGTGTTCCGTACTGGTCCCTACCGGTCCGTACTGGTCCCTACCAGTCCGTACTGGTCCGTTCTGGTACGTTCTGTTCCATAGTGGTCCGTACTAGTCCGTACTGGTCGGTTCTGGTCCGCACTGGTCCTCACTGGTCCATACTGGTCCGTCCAGGTCCGTACTGGTCCACCCTGCTCCGTACTGCCCCCTTGTGGTCCGTACTGGTCCCTAGTATTCCGTACTGGTCCGTACTGGTCTATTCTGGTCCGTACTGGTCCATAGTGTTCCGTGCTGGTCCGTGCTGGTCCGTACTGCTCCGTTCTGGTCTACCCTTGTCCATACTGGTCCGTACTGGTCCGCACTGGTCCATACTGGTCCATACTGGTCCGTACTGGTCCGTACTGGTCCATACCGGTCCATACTGGTCCGTACTGGTCCGTACTGGTCTGTACTCGTCCATAGTGGTCCGTACTGATCCGCACTGGTCCATACTGGTCCATAGTGCTCCGTACTGCCCCCTAGTGGTCCGTACTGGTCACTAGTAGTCCGTACTGGTCCATACTGGTCCGTTCTGCTCCGTACTGGTCCATAGTGGTCCATTCTGGTCCATACTGGTCCATAGTGTTCCGTGCTGGTCCATACTGGTCCATACTGGTCTGTTCTGGTCCGCACGATCCATACTGGTACGTTCTGTTCCATAGTGGTCCGTACTAGTCCGTACTGGTCCGTTCTGTTCCGCACTGGTCCGCACTGGTCCATACTGGTCCGCACTGTTCCATACTGGTCCGTTCTGGTCCGTACTGGTCTGTTCTGGTCCGCACTGGTCCATACTGGTCCGTTCTGGTCCGTACTGTTCCATAGTGGTCCGTACTGGTCCATTCTGGCCCGCACTGGTCCATACTGGTCCGTACTGGTCCGTTCTGGTCCGTACTGGTCCATACTGGTCCGTAGTGTTCCCTACCGGTCCGTACTGGTCCCTACCAGTCCGTACTGGTCCGTTCTGGTACGTTCTGTTCCATAGTGGTCCGTACTAGTCCGTACTGGTCGGTTCTGGTCCGCACTGGTCCTCACTGGTCCATACTGGTCCGTCAGGTCCGTACTGGTCCACACTGCTCCGTACTGCCCCCTTGTGGTCCGTACTGGTCCCTAGTATTCCGTACTGGTCCGTACTGGTCCGTTCTGGTCCATACTGGTCCGCACTGGTCCGCACTGGTCCATACCTGTCTGCACTGGTCCATACTGGTCTGTACTGGTCCGTACTGGTCTGTTCTGGTCCGCACTGGTCCATACTGGTCCGTACTGGTCCGTTCTGGTCCGTACTGGTCTGTTCTGGTCCGCACTGGTCCGTACTGGTCCGTAGTGTTCCCTATTGGTCCGTTCTGGTCCATACTGGTCCATACTGGTCCATACTGGTCCATACTGGTCCATACTGGTCCATACTGGTCCGTACTGGTCCGCACTGGTCCATACTGGTCCGCACTGGTCCATACTGGTCCGTACTGGTCCGTACTGGTCTGTTCTGGTGCGCAATGGTCCATACTTGTCCGTACTGGTCCGTTCTGGTCCATACTGTTCCGTACTGGTCCGTTCTGGTCCGTAGTGGTCCATCGTGTTCCGTGCTGGTCCATACTGGTCCGTACAGGTCCGTTCTGGTCCGCACTGGTCCATACTGGTACGTTCTGTTCCATAGTGGTCCGTACTAGTCCGTACTGGTCCGTTCTGGTCCGCACTGGTCCGCACTGGTCCGTACTGGTCCGTCCTGGTCCGTATTGGTCCGTCCTGGTCCGTATTGGTCCCTACCGATCCATACTGGTCCATACTGGTCCATACTGGTCCGTTCTGGTCCGCACTGGTCCATACTGGTCCGTACTGGTCCATACTGGTCCATACTGGTCCGTACTGGTCCATAGTGGTCCGTACTGGTCCATACTGGTCCGTACTGGTCCGTCCTGGTCCGTATTGGTCCCTACTGATCCATACTGGTCCATACTGGTCCATACTGGTCCGTTCTGGTCCGCACTGGTCCATACTGGTCCGTACTGGTCCATACTGGTCCGTACTGGTCCATACTGGTCCGTACTGGTCCATACTAGTCCATACTTGTCCGTAGTGGTCCCTATTGTTCCGTTCTGGTCCGTACTGGTCCGTACTGGTCCGTACTGGTCCGTCCAGGTCTGTTCTGGTCCATACAGGTCCGTTCTGGTCCGCACTGGTCCATACTGGTCCGCAATGGTCCATACTGGTCCATACTGGTCCGTACTGGTCCGTACCGGTCCATACCGGTCCATACTGGTCCGTACTGGTCCGTACTGGTCTGCCCTTGTCCATACTGGTCCGTACTGGTCCGCACTCGTCCATACTGGTCCATAGTGCTCCGTACTGCCCCCTAGTGGTCCGTACTGGTCACTAGTAGTCCGTACTGGTCCATACTGGTCCGTTCTGCTCCGTACTGGTCCATAGTGGTCCGTACTGGTCCATTCTGGTCCGTACTGGTCCATAGTGTTCCGTGCTGGTCCATACTGGTCCATACTGGTCCGTTCTGGTCCGCACTGGTCCATACTGGTACGTTCTGTTCCATAGTGGTCCGTACTAGTCCGTACTTGTCCGTTCTGTTCCGCACTGGTCCGCACTGGTCCATACTGGTCCGCACTGGTCCATACTGGTCCGTACTGGTCCGTACTGGTCTGTTCTGGTCCGCACTGGTCCATACTGGTCCGTTGTGGTCCGTACTGTTCCATAGTGGTCCGTACTGGTCCGTTCTGATCTGTACTGGTCCATACTGGTCCGTACTGGTCCGTTCTTGTCCGTACTGGTCCATACTGCTCCGTACTGGTCCCTACCGGTCCGTACTGGTCCCTACCAGTCCGTACTGGTCCGTTCTGGTACGTTCTGTTCCATAGTGGTCCGTACTAGTCCGTAATGGTCGGTTCTGGTCCGCACTGGTCCTCACCGGTCCATACTGGTCCGTCCTGGTCCGTACTGGTCCATACTGCTCCGTACTGCCCCCTTGTGGTCCGTACTGGTCCCTTGTATTCCGTACTGGTCCGTACTGGTCTATTCTGGTCCGTACTGGTCCATAGTGTTCCGTGCTGGTCCGTACTGGTCCGTTCTGGTCTGCCCTTGTCCATACTGGTCCGTACTGGTCCGCACTGGTCCATACTGGTCCATACTGGTCCGTACTGGTCCGTGCTGGTCCATACCGGTCCATACTGGTCCGTACTGGTCCGTACTGGTCTGTACTCGTCCATAGTGGTCCGTACTGATCCGCACTGGTCCATACTGGTCCATAGTGCTCCGTACTGCCCCCTAGTGGTCCGTACTGGTCACTAGTAGTCCGTACTGGTCCGTACTTGTCCGTTCTGTTCCGCACTGGTCCATACTGGTCCGCACTGGTCCATACTGGTCCGTACTGGTCCGTACTGGTCTGTTCTGGTGCGCAATGGTCCATACTTGTCCGTACTGGTCCGTTCTGGTCCATACTGTTCCGTACTGGTCCGTTCTGGTCCGTAGTGGTCCATCGTGTTCCGTGCTGGTCCATACTGGTCCGTACAGGTCCGTTCTGGTCCGCACTGGTCCATACTGGTACGTTCTGTTCCATAGTGGTCCGTACTAGTCCGTACTGGTCCGTTCTGGTCCGCACTGGTCCGCACTGGTCCGTACTGGTCCGTCCTGGTCCGTATTGGTCCGTCCTGGTCCGTATTGGTCCCTACCGATCCATACTGGTCCATATTGGTCCATACTGATCCGTTCTGGTCCGAACTTGTCCATACTGGTCCGTACTGGTCCATACTGGTCCATACTGGTCCGTACTGGTCCATAGTGGTCCGTACTGGTCCATACTGGTCCGTACTGCTCCGTCCTGGTCCGTATTGGTCCCTACTGATCCATACTGGTCCATACTGGTCCATACTGGTCCGTTCTGGTCCGCACTGGTCCATACTGGTCCGTACTGGTCCATACTGGTCCGTACTGGTCCATACTGGTCCGTACTGGTCCATACTAGTCTATACTTGTCCGTAGTGGTCCGTAGTGGTCCGTTCTGGTCCGTACTGCTCCGTACTGGTCCGTACTGGTCCGTCCTGGTCTGTTCTGGTCCATACAGGTCCGTTCTGGTCCGCACTGGTCCATACTGGTCCGCAATGGTCCGTACTAGTCCGTACTGGCCCGTACTGGCCCGTACTGCTCCGTACTGGTCCATACCGGTCCATACTGGTCCGTACTGGTCCCTTCTGGTCTGCCCTTGTCCATACTGGTCCGTACTGGTCCGCACTGGTCCATACTGGTCCATACTGGTCCGTACTGGTCCGTACAGGTCCATACCGGTCCATACTGGTCCGTACTGGTCCGTACTGGTCTGCCCTTGTCCATACTGGTCCGTACTGGTCCGCACTCGTCCATAATGGTCCATAGTGCTCCGTACTGCCCCCTAGTGGTCCGTACTGGTCACTAGTAGTCCGTACTGGTCCATACTGGTCCGTTCTGGTCCGTACTGTTCCATAGTGGTCCGTACTGGTCCATTCTGGTCCGTACTGGTCCATAGTGTTCCGTGCTGGTCCATACTGGTCCATACTGGTCCGTTCTGGTCCGCACTGGTCCATACTGGTACGTTCTGTTCCATAGTGGTGCGTACTAGTCCGTACTTATCCGTTCTGTTCCGCACTGGTCCGCACTGGTCCATACTGGTCCGCACTGGTCCATACTGGTCCGTACTGGTCCGTACTGGTCTGTTCTGGTCCGCACTGGTCCATACTGTCCGTTCTGGTCCGTACTGTTCCATAGTGGTCCGTACTGGTCCGTTCTGATCTGTACTGGTCCATACTGGTCCGTACTGGTCCGTTCTTGTCCGTACTGGTCCATAGTGTTCCGTAGTGTTCCCTACCGGTCCGTAATGGTCCCTACCAGTCCGTACTGGTCCGTTCTGGTACGTTCTGTTCCATACTTGTCCGTACTGGTCCGCACTGGTCCATACTGGTCCATACTGGTCCGTACTGGTCCGTACTGGTCCATACCGGTCCATACTGGTCCGTACTGGTCCGTACTGGTCCGTTCTGGTCCATAGTGGTCCGTACTGATCCGCACTGGTCCATACTGGTCCATAGTGCTCCGTACTGCCCCCTAGTGGTCCGTACTGGTCACTAGTAGTCCGTACTGGTCAGTACTTGTCCGTTCTGTTCCGCACTGGTCCGCACTGGTCCATACTGGTCCGCACTGGTCCATACTGGTCCGTACTGGTCCGTACTGGTCTGTTCTGGTGCGCAATGGTCCATACTTGTCCGTACTGGTCCGTTCTGGTCCATAATGTTCCGTACTGGTCCTTTCTGGTCCGTAGTGGTCCATCGTGTTCCGTGCTGGTCCATACTGGTCCATACAGGTCCGTTCTGGTCTGCACTGGTCCATACTGGTACGTTCTGTTCCATAGTGGTCCGTACTAGTCCGTACTTGTCCGTTCTGTTCCGCACTGGTCCGCACTGGTCCATACTGGTCCGCACTGGTCCATACTGGTCCGTACTGGTCCGTACTGGTCTGTTCTGGTCCGCACTGGTCCATACTGGTCCGTTCTGGTCCGTACTGTTCCATAGTGGTCCGTACTGGTCCGTTCTGGCCCGTACTGGTCCATACTGGTCCGTACTGGTCCGTTCTTGTCCGTACTGGTCCATAGTGTTCCGTACTGGTCCCTACCGGTCCGTACTGGTCCCTACCAGTCCGTACTGGTCCGTTCTGGTACGTTCTGTTCCATAGTGGTCCGTACTAGTCCGTACTGGTCGGTTCTGGTCCGCACTGGTCCTCACTGGTCCATACTGGTCCGTCCAGGTCCGTACTGGTCCACCCTGCTCCGTACTGCCCCCTTGTGGTCCGTACTGGTCCCTAGTATTCCGTACTGGTCCGTACTGGTCTATTCTGGTCCGTACTGGTCCATAGTGTTCCGTGCTGGTCCGTGCTGGTCCGTACTGCTCCGTTCTGGTCTGCCCTTGTCCATACTGGTCCGTACTGGTCCGCACTGGTCCATACTGGTCCATACTGGTCCGTACTGGTCCGTACTGGTCCATACCGGTCCATACTGGTCCGTACTGGTCCGTACTGGTCTGTACTCGTCCATAGTGGTCCGTACTGATCCGCACTGGTCCATACTGGTCCATAGTGCTCCGTACTGCCCCCTAGTGGTCCGTACTGGTCACTAGTAGTCCGTACTGGTCCGTACTGGTCCGTTCTGCTCCGTACTGGTCCATAGTGGTCCATTCTGGTCCATACTGGTCCATAGTGTTCCGTGCTGGTCCATACTGGTCCATACTGGTCTGTTCTGGTCCGCACTGGTCCATACTGGTACGTTCTGTTCCATAGTGGTCCGTACTAGTCCGTACTGGTCCGTTCTGTTCCGCACTGGTCCGCACTGGTCCATACTGGTCCGCACTGTTCCATACTGGTCCGTTCTGGTCCGTACTGGTCTGTTCTGGTCCGCACTGGTCCATACTGGTCCGTTCTGGTCCGTACTGTTCCATAGTGGTCCGTACTGGTCCATTCTGGCCCGCACTGGTCCATACTGGTCCGTACTGGTCCGTTCTGGTCCGTACTGGTCCATACTGGTCCGTAGTGTTCCCTACCGGTCCGTACTGGTCCCTACCAGTCCGTACTGGTCCGTTCTGGTACGTTCTGTTCCATAGTGGTCCGTACTAGTCCGTACTGGTCGGTTCTGGTCCGCACTGGTCCTCACTGGTCCATACTGGTCCGTCCAGGTCCGTACTGGTCCACACTGCTCCGTACTGCCCCCTTGTGGTCCGTACTGGTCCCTAGTATTCCGTACTGGTCCGTACTGGTCCGTTCTGGTCCATACTGGTCCGCACTGGTCCGCACTGGTCCATACCTGTCTGCACTGGTCCATACTGGTCTGTACTGGTCCGTACTGGTCTGTTCTGGTCCGCACTGGTCCATACTGGTCCGTACTGGTCCGTTCTGGTCCGTACTGGTCTGTTCTGGTCCGCACTGGTCCGTACTGGTCCGTAGTGTTCCCTATTGGTCCGTTCTGGTCCGTACTGGTCCATACTGGTCCATACTGGTCCATACTGGTCCATACTGGTCCATACTGGTCCGTACTGGTCCGCACTGGTCCATACTGGTCCGCACTGGTCCATACTGGTCCGTACTGGTCCGTACTGGTCTGTTCTGGTCGGCACTGGTCCATACTGGTCCGTACTGGTCCGATCTGGTCCGTACTGGTCCGTTCTGGTCCATACTGGTCAGTAGTGGTCCGTACTGGTCCGTACTGGTCCGTAGCGTTCCCTATTGGTCCGTTCTTGACCGTACTGGTCCATACTGGTCCATACTGGTCCGTACTGGTCCATACTGGTCCATACTGGTCCGTACTGGTCCGTCCTGGTCCGTATTGGCCCCTACTGATCCATACTGGTCCATACTGGTCCATACTGGTCCGTTCTGGTCCGCCCTGGTCCATACTGGTCCGTACTGGTCCATACTGGTCCGTATTGGTCCATACTGGTCCATACTGGTTTGTACTGGTCCGTACTGGTCCGTATTGGTCCATACTTGTCCGTACTGGTCCGCACTGGTCCATACTGGTCCATACTGGTCCGTACTGGTCCGTACAGGTCCATACTGGTCCATACTGGTCCGTACTGGTCCGTCCGGGTCAGCCCTTGTCCATACTGGTCCGTACTGGTCCGCACTGGTCCATACTGGTCCATACTGCTCCGTACTGCCCCCTAGTGGTCCATACTGGTCACTAGTAGTCCGTACTGGTCCGTACTGGTCCGTTCTGCTCCGTACTGGTCCATAGTGGTCCGTACTGGTCCGTTCTGGTCCGTACGGGTCCATAGCGGTCCGTACTGTCCCTACTGGTCCGTACTGGTCCACAATGGTCCGTTCCAGTCCGCACTGGTCCATACTGGTCCGTACTGGTCCGCACTGGTCCATACTGGTCCGTACTGGTCCATACTGGTCCGTACTGGTCCGTTCTGGTCCGCACTGGTCCATACTGGTCCGTACTGGTCCGTCCTGGTCCGTATTGGTCCCTACTGATCCATACTGGTCCATACTGGTCCATACTGGTCCGTTCTGGTCCGCCCTGGTCCATACTGGTCCGTACTGGTCCATACTGGTCCGTACTGGTCCATACTGGTCCATACTGGTTTGTACTGGTCCGTACTGGTCCGTACTGGCCTGTCCTGGACTGTTCTGGTCCATACAGGTCCGTTCTGTTCCGCACTGGTCCATATTGGTCCACAATGGTCCGTACTGGTCTGTACTGGCCCATACTGGTCCGTACTGGTCTGTACTGATCTGTTCTGCTCCGCACTGGTCCATACTGGTCCGTACTGGTCCGTTCTGGTCCGTACTGGTCCGTACCGGTCCGTAGCGGTCCGTACTGGTCCGTACTGGCCCATACTGGTCCGTTCTGGTACGTTCTGTTCCATATTGGTCCGTACTGGTCCGTCCTGGTCTGTACTGGTCCATACAGGTCCGTTGTGGCCCGCACTGGTCCATACTGGTCCGTACTGGTCCGTTCTGGTCCGTACTGGTCCATCGTGTTCAGTGCTGGTCCATACTGGTCCATACTGGTCCGTTCTGGTCCGCACTGGTCCATACTGGTACGTTCTGTTCCATAGTGGTCCGTACTAGTCCGTACTTGTCCGTTCTGTTCCGCACTGGTCCGCACTGGTCCATACTGGTCCGCACTGTTCCATACTGGTCCATACTGGTCCGTACTGGTCTGTTCTGGTGCGCAATGGTCCATACTGTTCCGTACTGGTCCGTCCTGGTCCGTATTGGTCCGTCCTGGTCCGTATTGGTCCCTACCGATCCATACTGGTCCATACTGGTCCATACTGGTCCGTTCTGGTCCGCACTGGTCCATACTGGTCCGTACTGTTCCGTTCTGGTCCATACTGGTCTTTAGTGGTCCGTACTGGTCCGTACTGGTCCGTAGAGTTCCCTATTGGTCCGTTCTGGTCCGTACTGGTCCGTACTGGTCCATAGTGGTCCGTACTGGTCCCTACCAGTCCGTACTGGTCTGTACTGGTCCATACTGGTCCATACTGGTCCATACTGGTCCGTTCTGGTCCGCACTGGTCCATACTGGTCCGTACTGGTCCATACTGGTCTCTACTGGTCCATACTAGTCCATACTTGTCCGTACTGGTCCGTACTGGTCCATAGTGGTCCCTATTGGTCCTTTCTGGTCCGTACTGCTCCGTACCGGTCCGTACTGCTCCGTCCTGGTCCGTTCTGGTCCATACTGGTCCGTTCTGATCTGCACTGGCCCATACTGGTCCGCACTGGTCCGTACTGCTCCGTACTGGCCCATACTGGTCCATATTGGTCCATACTGGTCCACACTGGTCCGTACCGGTCCATACTGCTCCGTACTGGTCCCTACCGGTCCGTACTGGTCCGTACTGGTCCATCCTGGTCCATACTGGTCCGTACTGCTCCGTTCTGGTCTGCCCTTGTCCATACTGGTCCGTACTGGTCCGCACTGGTCCATACTGGTCCATACTGCTCCGTACTGGTCCGTACTGGCCCATACTGGTCCATATTGGTCCATACTGGTCCACACTGGTCCGTACCGGTCCATACTGCTCCGTACTGGTCCCTACCGGTCCGTACTGGTCCGTACTGGTCCATACTGGTCCGTACTGGTCCACAATGGTCCGTTCTGGTCTGCCCTTGTCCATACTGGTCCGTACTGGTCCGCACTGGTCCATACTGGTCCATACTGGTCCGTACTGGTCCGTACTGGTCCATACTGGTCCATACTGGTCCGTACTGGTCCGTCCGGGTCTGCCCTTGTCCATACTGGTCCGTACTGGTCCGCACTGGTCCGTTCTGGTCCATACTGCTCCGTACTGCCCCCTAGTGGTCCATACTGGTCACTAGTAGTCCGTATTGGTCCGTACTGGTCCGTTCTGCTCCGTACTGGTCCATAGTGGTCCGTACTGGTCCGTTCTGGTCCGTACGGGTCCATAGCGGTCCGTACTGTCCCTACTGGTCCGTACTGGTCCACAATGGTCCGTTCCAGTCCGCACTGGTCCATACTGGTCCGTACTGGTCCGCACTGGTCCATACTGGTCCGTACTGGTCGGTACTGATCCGTACTGGTCCGCTCTAATCCATACTGGTCCGTACTGGTCCATACTGGTCCGTACTGGTCCGTTCTGGTCCGCACTGGTCCATACTGGTCCATACTGGTCCACATTGGTCGGTATTAGTCCGTACTGGTCCGTACTGGTCCGTTCTGGTCCATACTGGTCCGTAGTGGTCCGTACTGGTCCGTACAGGTCCATAGTGGTCTGTACTGGTCCCTACTGGTCCGTACTGGTCCGTACTGGTCCATACTGGTCTGTACTGGTACGTTCTGTTCCATAATGGTCCGTACTGGTCCGTTCTGGTCCGTACTGGTCCATCGTGTTCAGTGCTGGTCCATATTGGTCCATACTGGTCTGTTCTGGTCCGCACTGGTCCATACTGGTCCGTTCTGTTCCATAGTGGTCCGTACTAGTCCGTACTTGTCCGTTCTGTTCCGCACTGGTCCGCACTGGACCATACTGGTCCGCACTGGTCCATACTGGTCTGTACTGGTCCGTACTGGTCTGTTCTGGTCCGCAATGGTCCATACTTGTCCGTACTGGTCCGTACTGTTCCATACTGTTCCGTACTGGTCCGTTCTGGTCCGTACTGGTCCATCGTGTTCCGTGCTGGTCCATACTGGTCCATACTGGTCCGTTCTGGTCAGCACTGGTCCACACTGGTACGTTCTGTTCCATAGTGGTCCGTACTAGTCCGTACTGGTCCGTTCTGGTCCGCACTGGTCCGCACTGGTCCGTACTGGTCCGTCCTGGTCCATACTGGTCCATACTGGTCCGTACTGGTCCATAGTGGTCCGTACTGGTCCATACTGGTCCGTACTGGTCCGTCCTGGTCCGTATTGGTCCCTACTGATCCATACTGGTCCATACTGGTCCATACTGGTCCGTTCTGGTCCATACTGGTCCGTAGTGGTCCGTACTGGTCCGTACAGGTCCATAGTGGTCCGTACTGGTCCCTACTGGTCCGTACTGGTCCGTACTGGCCCATATTGGTCCGTACTGGTACGTTCTGTTCCATAATGGTCCGTACTGGTCCGTTCTGGTCCGTACTGGTCCATCGTGTTCAGTGCTGGTCCATATTGGTCCATACTGGTCTGTTCTGGTCCGCACTGGTCCATACTGGTCCGTTCTGTTCCATAGTGGTCCGTACTAGTCCGTACTTGTCCGTTCTGTTCCGCACTGGTCCGCACTGGACCATACTGGTCCGCACTGGTCCATACTGGTCTGTACTGGTCCGTACTGGTCTGTTCTGGTCCGCAATGGTCCATACTTGTCCGTACTGGTCCGTACTGTCCCATACTGTTCCGTACTGGTCCGTTCTGGTCCGTACTGGTCCATCGTGTTCCGTGCTGGTCCATACTGGTCCATACTGGTCCGTTCTGGTCAGCACTGGTCCATACTGGTACGTTCTGTTCCATAGTGGTCCGTACTAGTCCGTACTGGTCCGTTCTGGTCCGCACTGGTCCGCACTGGTCCGTACTGGTCCGTCCTGGTCCATACTGGTCCATACTGCTCCGTACTGGTCCATAGTGGTCCATACTGGTCCATAATGGTCCATACTGGTCCGTTCTGGTCCGCACTGGTCCATACTGGTCCGTACTGGTCCATACTGGTCCGTACTGGTCCATACTCGACCATACTCGTCTGTACTGGTCCGTACTGGTCCGTCCTGGTCCCTATTGGTCTGTTCTGGTCCGCACTGGTCCATACTGGTCCATACTGCTCCGTACTGCCCCCTAGTGGTCCCATACTGGTCACTAGTAGTCCGTACTGGTCCGTACTGGTCCGTTCTGCTCCGTACTGGTCCATAGTGGTCCGTACTGGTCCGTTCTGGTCCGTACGGGTCCATAGCGGTCCGTACTGTCCCTACTGGTCCGTACTGGTCCGCTCTGGTCCATACTGGTCCGTACTGGTCCATACTGGTCCGTACTGGTCCACAATGGTCCGTTCCAGTCCGCACTGGTCCATACTGGTCCGTACTGGTCCGCACTGGTCCATACTGGTCTGTACTGGTCCGTACTGGTCCGTACTGGTCTGCTCTAATCCATACTGGTCCGTACTGGTCCATATTGGTCCGTACTGGTCCCTTCTGGTCCGTACTGGTCCATACTAGTCCGTACTGGTCCGTATTGGTCCCTACTGGTCATACTGGTCCATACGGGTCCGTTCTGGTCCGCACTGGTCCATACTGGTCCATACTGGTCCACATTGGTCGGTACTGGTCCATACTGGTCCGTACTGGTCCGTTCTGGTCCATACTGGTCCGTAGTGGTCCCTATTGGTCCGTTCTGGTCCGTACTGGTCCGTACCGGTCCGTAGTGGTCCGTACTGGTCCGTACTGGCCCATACTGGTCCGTTCTGGTACGTTCTGTTCCATATTGGTCCGTACTGGTTCGTCCTGGTCCGTACTGGTCCATACAGGTCCGTTGTGGCCCGCACTGGTCCATACTGGTCCGTACTGGTCCGTTCTGGTCCGTACTGGTCCATCGTGTTCAGTGCTGGTCCATACTGGTCCATACTGGTCCGTTCTGGTCCCGCACTGGTCCGTTCTGGTACGTTCTGTTCCATAGTGGTCCGTACTAGTCCGTACTGGTCGGTTCTGATCCGCACTGGTCCTCACCGGTCCATACTGGTCCGTCTTGGTCCGTACTGGTCCATACTGCTCCGTACTGCCCCCTTGTGGTCCGTACTGGTCCCTTGTATTCCCGTACTGGTCCGTACTGGTCTATTCTGGTCCGTACTGGTCCATAGTGTTCCGTGCTGGTCCGTACTGGTCCGTTCTGGTCTGCCCTTGTCCATACTGGTCCGTACTGGTCCGCACTGGTCCATACTGGTCCATACTGGTCCGTACTGGTCCGTACTGGTCCATACCGGTCCATACTGGTCCGTAACTGGTCCGTACTGGTCTGTACTCGTCCATAGTGGTCCGTACTGATCCGCACTGGTCCATACTGGTCCATAGTGCTCCGTACTGCCCCCTAGTGGTCCGTACTGGTCACTAGTAGTCCGTACTGGTCCGTACTTGTCCGTTCTGTTCCGCCTGGTCCGCACTGGTCCATACTGGTCCGCACTGGTCCATACTGGTCCGTACTGGTCCGTACTGGTCTGTTCTGGTGCGCAATGGTCCATACTTGTCCGTACTGGTCCGTTCTGGTCCATACTGTTCCGTACTGGTCCGTTCTGGTCCGTTCTGGTCTGCCCTTGTCCATACTGGTCCGTACTGGTCCGCACTGGTCCATACTGGTCCATACTGGTTCGCATTGGTCCGTACTGGTCCGTACTGGCCCATACTGGTCCATATTGGTCCATACTGGTCCACACTGGTCCGTACCGGTCCATACTGCTCCGTACTGGTCCCTACCGGTCCGTACTGGTCCGTACTGGTCCATACCGGTCCATACTGGTCCGTACTGCTCCGTTCTGGTCTGCCCTTGTCCATACTGGTCCGTACTGGTCCGCACTGGTCCATACTGGTCCATACTGGTCCGTACTGGTCCGTACAGGTCCATACTGGTCCATACTGGTCCGTACTGGTCCGTCCTGGTCTGCCCTTGTCCATACTGGTCCGTACTGGTCCGCACTGGTCCATACTGGTCCATACTGCTCCGTACTGCCCCCTAGTGGTCCATACTGGTCACTAGTAGTCCGTACTGGTCCGTACTGGTCCGTTCTGCTCCGTACTGGTCCATAGTGGTCCGTACTGGTCCGTTCTGGTCCGTACGGGTCCATAGCGGTCCGTACTGTCCCTACTGTCCGTACTGGTCCACAATGGTCCGTTCCAGTCCGCACTGGTCCATACTGGTCCGTACTGGTCCGCACTGGTCCATACTGGTCCGTACTGGTCCGTTCTGCTCCGTACTGGTCCATAGTGGTCCATTCTGGTCCATACTGGTCCATAGTGTTCCGTGCTGGTCCATACTGGTCCATACTGGTCTGTTCTGGTCCGCACTGGTCCATACTGGTACGTTCTGTTCCATAGTGGTCCGTACTAGTCCGTACTGGTCCGTTCTGTTCCGCACTGGTCCGCACTGGTCCATAGTGGTCCGCACTGTTCCATACTGGTCCGTACTGGTCCGTACTGGTCTGTTCTGGTCCGCACTGGTCCATACTGTCCGTTCTGGTCGTACTGTTCCATAGTGGTCCGTACTGGTCCATTCTGGCCCGCACTGGTCCATACTGGTCCGTACTGGTCCATACTGGTCCGTACTGGTCCATACTGGTCCGTAGTGTTCCCTACCGGTCCGTACTGGTCCCTACCAGTCCGTACTGGTCCGTTCTGGTACGTTCTGTTCCATAGTGGTCCGTACTAGTCCGTACTGGTCGGTTCTGGTCCGCACTGGTCCTCACTGGTCCATACTGGTCCGTCCAGGTCCGTACTGGTCCACACTGCTCCGTACTGCCCCCTTGTGGTCCGTACTGGTCCCTAGTATTCCGTACTGGTCCGTACTGGTCCGTTCTGGTCCATACTGGTCCGCACTGGTCCGCACTGGTCCATACCTGTCTGCACTGGTCCATACTGGTCTGTACTGGTCCGTACTGGTCTGTTCTGGTCCGCACTGGTCCATACTGGTCCGTACTGGTCCGTTCTGGTCCGTACTGGTCTGTTCTGGTCCGCACTGGTCCGTACTGGTCCGTAGTGTTCCCTATTGGTCCGTTCTGGTCCGTACTGGTCCATACTGGTCCATACTGGTCCATACTGGTCATACTGGTCCATACTGGTCCGTACTGGTCCGCACTGGTCCATACTGGTCCGCACTGGTCCATACTGGTCCGTACTGGTCCGTACTGGTCTGTTCTGGTCGGCACTGGTCCATACTGGTCCGTACTGGTCCGATCTGGTCCGTACTGGTCCGTTCTGGTCATACTGGTCAGTAGTGGTCCGTACTGGTCCGTACTGGTCCGTAGCGTTCCCTATTGGTCCGTTCTTGACCGTACTGGTCCATACTGGTCCATACTGGTCCGTACTGGTCCATACTGGTCCATACTGGTCCGTACTGGTCCGTCCTGGTCCGTATTGGTCCCTACTGATCCATACTGGTCCATACTGGTCCATACTGGTCCGTTCTGGTCCGCCCTGGTCCATACTGGTCCGTACTGGTCCATACTGGTCCGTATTGGTCCATACTGGTCCATACTGGTTTGTACTGGTCCGTACTGGTCCGTATTGGTCCATACTGGTCCGTACTGGTCCGCACTGGTCCATACTGGTCCATACTGGTCCGTACTGGTCCGTACAGGTCCATACTGGTCCATACTGGTCCCGTACTGGTCCGTCCGGGTCAGCCCTTGTCCATACTGGTCCGTACTGGTCCGCACTGGTCCATACTGGTCCATACTGCTCCGTACTGCCCCCTAGTGGTCCATACTGGTCACTAGTATTCCGTACTGGTCCGTACTGGTCCGTTCTGCTCCGTACTGGTCCATAGTGGTCCGTACTGGTCCGTTCTGGTCCGTACGGGTCCATAGCGGTCCGTACTGTCCCTACTGGTCCGTACTGGTCCACAATGGTCCGTTCCAGTCCGCACTGGTCCATACTGGTCCGTACTGGTCCGCACTGGTCCATACTGGTCCGTACTGGTCCATACTGGTCCGTACTGGTCCGTTCTGGTCCGCACTGGTCCATACTGGTCCGTACTGGTCCGTCCTGGTCCGTATTGGTCCCTACTGATCCATACTGGTCCATACTGGTCCATACTGGTCCGTTCTGGTCCGCCCTGGTCCATACTGGTCCGTACTGGTCCATACTGGTCCGTACTGGTCCATACTGGTCCATACTGGTTTGTACTGGTCCGTACTGGTCCGTACTGGCCTGTCCTGGACTGTTCTGGTCCATACAGGTCCGTTCTGTTCCGCACTGGTCCATATTGGTCCACAATGGTCCGTACTGGTCTGTACTGGCCCATACTGGTCCGTACTGGTCTGTACTGATCTGTTCTGCTCCGCACTGGTCCATACTGGTCCGTACTGGTCCGTTCTGGTCCATACTGGTCCGTAGTGGTCCCTATTGGTCCATACTGGTCCGTACTGGTCCGTACGGTCCGTAGCGGTCCGTACTGGTCCGTACTGGCCCATACTGGTCCGTTCTGGTACGTTCTGTTCCATATTGGTCCGTACTGGTCCGTCCTGGTCTGTACTGGTCCATACAGGTCCGTTGTGGCCCGCACTGGTCCATACTGGTCCGTACTGGTCCGTTCTGGTCCGTACAGGTCCATCGTGTTCAGTGCTGGTCCATACTGGTCCATACTGGTCCGTTCTGGTCCGCACTGGTCCATACTGGTACGTTCTGTTCCATAGTGGTCCGTACTAGTCCGTACTTGTCCGTTCTGTTCCGCACTGGTCCGCACTGGTCCATACTGGTCCGCACTGGTCCATACTGGTCCGTACTGGTCCGTACTGGTCTGTTCTGGTGCGCAATGGTCCATACTTGTCCGTAGTGGTCCGTTCTGGTCCATACTGTTCCGTACTGGTCCGTCCTGGTCCGTATTGGTCCGTCCTGGTCCGTATTGGTCCCTACCGATCATACTGGTCCATACTGGTCCATACTGGTCCGTTCTGGTCCGCACTGGTCCATACTGGTCCGTACTGTTCCGTTCTGGTCCATACTGGTCTTTAGTGGTCCGTACTGGTCCGTACTGGTCCGTAGAGTTCCCTATTGGTCCGTTCTGGTCCGTACTGGTCCGTACTGGTCCTAGTGGTCCGTACTGGTCCCTACCAGTCCGTACTGGTCTGTACTGGTCCATACTGGTCCATACTGGTCCATACTGGTCCGTTCTGGTCCGCACTGGTCCATACTGGTCCGTACTGGTCCATACTGGTCTCTACTGGTCCATACTAGTCCATACTTGTCCGTACTGGTCCGTACTGGTCCATAGTGGTCCCTATTGGTCCTTTCTGGTCCGTACTGCTCCGTACCGGTCCGTACTGCTCCGTCCTGGTCCGTTCTGGTCCATACTGGTCCGTTCTGATCTGCACTGGCCCATACTGGTCCGCACTGGTCCGTACTGGTCCGTACTGGCCCATACTGGTCCATATTGGTCCATACTGGTCCACACTGGTCCGTACCGGTCCATACTGCTCCGTACTGGTCCCTACCAGTCCGTTCTGATCTGTACTGGTCCATACTGGTCGTACTGGTCCACAATGGTCCGTTCTGGTCTGCCCTTGTCCATACTGGTCCGTACTGGTCCGCACTGGTCCATACTGGTCCATACTGGTCCGTACTGGTCCGTACTGGTCCATACTGGTCATACTGGTCCGTACTGGTCCGTCCGGGTCTGCCCTTGTCCATACTGGTCCGTACTGGTCCGCACTGGTCCGTTCTGGTCCATACTGCTCCGTACTGCCCCTAGTGGTCCATACTGGTCACTAGTAGTCCGTACTGGTCCGTACTGGTCCGTTCTGCTCCGTACTGGTCCATAGTGGTCCGTACTGGTCCGTTCTGGTCCGTACGGGTCCATAGCGGTCCGTACTGTCCCTACTGGTCCGTACTGGTCCACAATGGTCCGTTCCAGTCCGCACTGGTCCATACTGGTCCGTACTGGTCCGCACTGGTCCATACTGGTCCGTACTGGTCGGTACTGATCCGTACTGGTCCGCTCTAATCCATACTGGTCGGTACTGGTCCATACTGGTCCGTACTGGTCCGTTCTGGTCCGCACTGGTCCATACTGGTCCATACTGGTCCACATTGGTCGGTATTAGTCCGTACTGGTCCGTACTGGTCCGTTCTGGTCCATACTGGTCCGCACTGGACCATACTGGTCCGCACTGGTCATACTGGTCTGTACTGGTCCGTACTGGTCTGTTCTGGTCCGCAATGGTCCATACTTGTCCGTACTGGTCCGTACTGTTCCATACTGTTCCGTACTGGTCCGTTCTGGTCCGTACTGGTCCATCGTGTTCCGTGCTGGTCCATACTGGTCCATACTGGTCCGTTCTGGTCAGCACTGGTCCATACTGGTCCGTTCTGTTCCATAGTGGTCCGTACTAGTCCGTACTGGTCCGTTCTGGTCCGCACTGCTCCGCACTGGTCCGTACTGGTCCGTCCTGGTCCATACTGGTCCATACTGGTCCGTACTGGTCCATAGTGGTCCGTACTGGTCCATACTGGTCCGTACTGGTCCGTCCTGGTCCGTATTGGTCCCTACTGATCCATACTGGTCCATACTGGTCCATACTGGTCCGTTCTGGTCCATACTGGTCCGTAGTGGTCCGTACTGGTCCGTACAGGTCCATAGTGGTCCGTACTGGTCCCTACTGGTCCGTACTGGTCCGTACTGGCCCATATTGGTCCGTACTGGTACGTTCTGTTCCATAATGGTCCGTACTGGTCCGTTCTGGTCCGTACTGGTCCATCGTGTTCAGTGCTGGTCCATATTGGTCCATACTGGTCTGTTCTGGTCCGCACTGGTCCATACTGGTCCGTTCTGTTCCATAGTGGTCCGTACTAGTCCGTACTTGTCCGTTCTGTTCCGCACTGGTCCGCACTGGACCATACTGGTCCGCACTGGTCCATACTGGTCTGTACTGGTCCGTAGTGGTCTGTTCTGGTCCGCAATGGTCCATACTTGTCCGTACTGGTCCGTACTGTCCCATACTGTTCCGTACTGGTCCGTTCTGGTCCGTACTGGTCCATCGTGTTCCGTGCTGGTCCATACTGGTCCATACTGGTCCGTTCTGGTCAGCACTGGTCCATACTGGTACGTTCTGTTCCATAGTGGTCCGTACTAGTCCGTACTGGTCCGTTCTGGTCCGCACTGGTCCGCACTGGTCCGTACTGGTCCGTCCTGGTCCATACTGGTCCATACTGGTCCGTACTGGTCCATAGTGGTCCGTACTGGTCCATACTGGTCCGTACTGGTCCGTCCTGGTCCGTATTGGTCCTACTGATCCATACTGGTCCATAATGGTCCATACTGGTCCGTTCTGGTCCGCACTGGTCCATACTGGTCCGTACTGGTCCATACTGGTCCGTACTGGTCCATACTCGACCATACTCGTCTGTACTGGTCCGTACTGGTCCGTCCTGGTCCCTATTGGTCCGTTCTGGTCCGCACTGGTTCATACTGGTCCATACTGCTCCGTACTGCCCCCTAGTGGTCCATACTGGTCACTAGTAGTCCGTACTGGTCCGTACTGGTCCGTTCTGCTCCGTACTGGTCCATAGTGGTCCGTACTGGTCCGTTCTGGTCCGTACGGGTCCATAGCGGTCCGTACTGTCCCTACTGGTCCGTACTGGTCCGCTCTGGTCCATACTGGTCCGTACTGGTCCATACTGGTCCGTACTGGTCCACAATGGTCCGTTCCAGTCCGCACTGGTCCATACTGGTCCGTACTGGTCCGCACTGGTCCATACTGGTCTGTACTGGTCCGTACTGGTCCGTACTGGTCTGCTCTAATCCATACTGGTCCGTACTGGTCCATACTGGTCCGTACTGGTCCGTTCTGGTCCGTACTGGTCCATACTAGTCCGTACTGGTCCGTATTGGTCCCTACTGGTCCATACTCGTCCATACGGGTCCGTTCTGGTCCGCACTGGTCCATACTGGTCCATACTGGTCCACATTGGTCGGTACTGGTCCATACTGGTCCGTACTGGTCCGTTCTGGTCCATACTGGTCCGTAGTGGTCCCTATTGGTCCGTTCTGGTCCGTACTGGTCCATACCGGTCCGTAGTGGTCCGTACTGGTCCGTACTGGCCCATACTGGTCCGTTCTGGTACGTTCTGTTCCATATTGGTACGTACTGGTCCGTCCTGGTCCGTACTGGTCCATACAGGTCCGTTGTGGCCCGCACTGGTCCATACTGGTCCGTACTGGTCCGTTCTGGTCCGTACTGGTCCATCGTGTTCAGTGCTGGTCCATACTGGTCCATACTGGTCCGTTCTGGTCCGCACTGGTCCATACTGGTACGTTCTGTTCCATAGTGGTCCGTACTAGTCCGTACTTGTCCGTTCTGTTCCGCACTGGTCCGCACTGGTCCATACTGGTCCGCACTGGTCCATACTGGTCCGTACTGGTCCGTACTGGTCTGTTCTGGTGCGCAATGGTCCATACTTGTCCCGTACTGGTCTGTTCTGGTCCATACTGTTCCGTACTGGTCCGTTCTGGTCCGTAGTGGTCCATCGTGTTCCGTGCTGGTCCATACTGGTCCGTACAGGTCCGTTCTGGTCCGCACTGGTCCATACTGGTACGTTCTGTTCCATAGTGGTCCGTACTAGTCCGTACTGGTCCGTTCTGGTCCGCACTGGTCCGCACTGGTCCGTACTGGTCCGTCCTGGTCCGTATTGGTCCGTCCTGGTCCGTATTGTTCCGTCCTGGTCCGTATTGGTCCCTACCAATCCATACTGGTCCATACTGGTCCATACTGGTCCGTTCTGGTCCGCACTTGTCCATACTGGTCCGTACTGGTCCATACTGGGTCCATACTGGTCCGTACTGGTCCATAGTGGTCCGTACTGGCCCATACTGGTCCGTACTGGTCCGTCCTGGTCCGTATGGTCCCTACTGATCCATACTGGTCCATACTGGTCCATACTGCTCCGTTCTGGTCCGCACTGGTCCATACTGGTCCGTACTGGTCCGTACTGGTCCATACCGGTCCATACTGGTCCGTACTGGTCCCTTCTGGTCTGCCCTTGTCCATACTGGTCCGTACTGGTCCGCACTGGTCCATACTGGTCCATACTGGTCCGTACTGGTCCGTACCGGTCCATACCGGTCCATACTGGTCCGTACAGGTCCTTACTGGTCTGCCCTTGTCCATACTGGTCCGTACTGGTCCGCACTCGTCCATACTGGTCCATAGTGCTCCGTACTGCCCCCTAGTGGTCCGTACTGGTCACTAGTAGTCCGTACTGGTCCATACTGGTCCGTTCTGCTCCGTACTGGTCCATAGTGGTCCGTACTGGTCCATTCTGGTCCGTACTGGTCCATAGTGTTCCGTGCTGGTCCATACTGGTCCATACTGGTCCGTTCTGGTCCGCACTGGTCCATACTGGTACGTTCTGTTCCATAGTGGTCCGTACTAGTCCGTACTTGTCCGTTCTGTTCCGCACTGGTCCGCACTGGTCCATACTGGTCCGCACTGGTCCATACTGGTCCGTACTGGTCCGTACTGGTCTGTTCTGGTCCGCACTGGTCCATACTGGTCCGTTCTGGTCCGTACTGTTCCATAGTGGTCCGTACTGGTCCGTTCTGGTCCGTACTGTTCCATAGTGGTCCGTACTGGTCCGTTCTGATCTGTACTGGTCCATACTGGTCCGTACTGGTCCGTTCTTGTCCGTACTGGTCCATAGTGTTCCGTACTGGTCCCTACCGGTCCGTACTCGTCCCTACCAGTCCGTACTGGTCCGTTCTGGTACGTTCTGTTCCATAGTGGTCCGTACTAGTCCGTACTGGTCGGTTCTGGTCCCGCACTGGTCCTCACCGGTCCATACTGGTCCGTCCTGGTCCGTACTGGTCCATACTGCTCCGTACTGCCCCCTTGTGGTCCGTACTGGTCCCTTGTATTCCGTACTGGTCCGTACTGGTCTATTCGGGTCCGTACTGGTCCATAGTGTTCCGTGCTGGTCCGTACTGGTCCGTTCTGGTCTGCCCTTGTCCATACTGGTCCGTACTGGTCCGCACTGGTCCATCTGGTCCATACTGGTCGTACTGGTCCGTACTGGTCCATACCGGTCCATACTGGTCCGTACTGGTCCGTACTGGTCTGTACTCGTCCATAGTGGTCCGTACTGATCCGCACTGGTCCATACTGGTCCATAGTGCTCCGTACTGCCCCCTAGTGGTCCGTACTGGTCACTAGTAGTCCGTACTGGTCCGTACTTCTCCGTTCTGTTCCGCACTGGTCCGCACTGGTCCATACTGGTCCGCACTGGTCCATACTGGTCCGTACTGGTCTGTACTGGCCTGTTCTGGTGCGCAATGGTCCATACTTGTCCGTACTGGTCCGTTCTGGTCCATACTGTTCCGTACTGGTCCGTTCTGGTCCGTTCTGGTCTGCCCTTGTCCATACTGGTCCGTACTGGTCCGCACTGGGTCCATACTGGTCCATACTGGTTCGCATTGGTCCGTACTGGTCCGTACTGGCCCATACTGGTCCATATTGGTCCATACTGGTCCACACTGGTCCGTACCGGTCCATACTGCTCCGTACTGGTCCCTACCGGTCCGTACTGGTCCGTACTGGTCCATACCGGTCCATACTGGTCCGTACTGCTCCGTTCTAGTCTGCCCTTGTCCATACTGGTCCGTACTGGTCCGCACTGGTCCATACTGGTCCATACTGGTCCGTACTGGTCCGTACAGGTCCATACTGGTCCATACTGGTCCGTACTGGTCCGTCCTGGTCTGCCCTTGTCCATACTGGTCCGTACTGGTCCGCACTGGTCCATACTGGTCCATACTGCTCCGTACTGCCCCCTAGTGGTCCATACTGGTCACTAGTAGTCCGTACTGGTCCGTACTGGTCCGTTCTGCTCCGTACTGGTCCATAGTGGTCCGTACTGGTCCGTTCTGGTCCGTACGGGTCCATAGCGGTCCGTACTGTCCCTACTGGTCCGTACTGGTCCACAATGGTCCGTTCCAGTCCGCACTGGTCCATACTGGTCCGTACTGGTCCGCACTGGTCCATACTGGTCCGTACTGGTCCGTACTGATCCGTACTGGTCCGCTCTAATCCATACTGGTCCGTACTGGTCCATACTGGTCCGTACTGGTCCGTTCTGGTCCGCACTGGTCCATACTGGTCCGTACTGCTCCACATTGGTCGGTATTAGTCCATACTGGTCCGTACTGGTCCGTTCTGGTCCATACTGGTCCGTAGTGGTCCGTACTGGTCCGTACAGGTCCATAGTGGTCCGTACTGGTCCCTACTGGTCCGTACTGGTCCGTACTGGCCCATACTGGTCCGTTCTGGTACGTTCTGTTCCATAATGGTCCGTACTGGTCCGTTCTGGTCCGTAGTGGTCCATCGTGTTCAGTGCTGGTCCATATTGGTCCATACTGGTCTGTTCTGGTCCGCACTGGTCCATACTGGTCGTTCTGTTCCATAGTGGTCCGTACTAGTCCGTACTTGTCCGTTCTGTTCTGCACTGGTCCGCACTGGACCATACTGGTCCGCACTGGTCCATACTGGTCTGTACTGGTCCGTACTGGTCTGTTCTGGTCCGCAATGGTCCATACTTGTCCGTACTGGTCCGTACTGGTTCCATACTGTTCCGTACTGGTCCGTTCTGGTCCGTACTGGTCCATCGTGTTTCCCGTGCTGGTCCATACTGGTCCATACTGGTCCGATCTGGTCAGCACTGGTCCATACTGGTACGTTCTGTTCCATAGTGGTCCGTACTAGTCCGTACTGGTCCGTTCTGGTCCGCACTGGTCCGCACTGGTCCGTACTGGTCCGTCCTGGTCCATACTGGTCCATACTGGTCCGTACTGGTCCATAGTGGTCGTACTGGTCCATACTGGTCCGTACTGGTCCGTCCTGGTCCGTATTGGTCCCTACTGATCCATACTGTCCATACTGGTCCATACTGGTCCGTTCTGGTCCGCACTGGTCCATACTGGTCCGTACTGGTCCATACTGGTCCGTACTGGTCCATACTCGACCATACTCGTCTGTACTGGTCCGTACTGGTCCGTCCCTGGTCCCTATTGGTCCGTTCTGGTCTGCACTGGTCCATACTGGTCCATACTGCTCCGTACTGCCCCTAGTGGTCCATACTGGTCACTTGTAGTCCGTACTGGTCCGTACTGGTCCGTTCTGCTCCGTACTGGTCCATAGTGGTCCGTACTGGTCCGTTCTGGTCCGTACGGGTCCATAGCGGTCCGTACTGTCCCTACTGGTCCGTACTGGTCCGCTCTGGTCCATACTGGTCCGTACTGGTCCATACTGGTCCGTACTGGTCCACAATGGTCCGTTCCAGTCCGCACTGGTCCATACTGGTCCGTACTGGTCCGCACTGGTCCATACTGGTCTGTACTGGTCTGTACTGGTCCGTACTGGTCTGCTCTAATCCATACTGGTCCGTACTGGTCCATACTGGTCCGTACTGGTCCGTTCTGGTCCGTACTGGTCCATACTAGTCCGTACTGGTCCGTATTGGTCCCTACTGGTCCATACTGGTCCATACGGGTCCGTTCTGGTCCGCACTGGTCCATACTGGTCCATACTGGTCCACATTGGTCGGTACTGGTCCATACTGGTCCGTACTGGTCCGTTCTGGTCCATACTGGTCCGTAGTGGTCCCTATTGGTCCGTTCTGGTCCGTACTGGTCCATACCGGTCCGTAGTGTCCGTACTGGTCCGTACTGGCCCATACTGGTCCGTTCTGGTACGTTCTGTTCCATATTGGTACGTACTGGTCCGTCCTGGTCCCGTACTGGTCCATACAGGTCCGTTGTGGCCCGCACTGGTCCATACTGGTCCGTACTGGTCCGTTCTGGTCCGTACTGGTCCATCGTGTTCAGTGCTGGTCCATACTGGTCCATACTGGTCCGTTCTGGTCCGCACTGGTCCATACTGGTACGTTCTGTTCCATAGTGGTCCGTACTAGGTCCGTACTTGTCCGTTCTGTTCCGCACTGGTCGCACTGGTCCATACTGGTCCGCACTGGTCCATACTGGTCCGTACTGGTCGTACTGGTCTGTTCTGGTGCGCAATGGTCCATACTTGTCGGTACTGGTCTGTTCTGGTCCATACTGTTCCGTACTGGTCCATTCTGGTCCGTAGTGGTCCATCGTGTTCCGTGCTGGTCCATACTGGTCCGTACAGGTCCGTTCTGGTCCGCACTGGTCCATACTGGTACGTTCTGTTCCATAGTGGTCCGTACTAGTCCGTACTGGTCCGTTCTGGTCCGCACTGGTCCGCACTGGTCCGTACTGGTCCGTCCTGGTACCGTATTGGTCCGTCCTGGTCCGTATTGGTCCCTACCAATCCATACTGGGTCCATACTGGTCCATACTGGTCCGTTCTGGTCCGCACTTGTCCATACTGGTCCGTACTGGTCCATACTGGTCCATACTGGTCCGTACTGGTCCATAGTGGTCCGTACTGGCCCATACTGGTCCGTACTGCTCCGTCCTGGTCCGTATTGGTCCCTACTGATCCCATACTGGTCCATACTGGTCCATACTGGTCCGTTCTTGTCCGCACTGGTCCCATACTGGTCCGTACTGGTCCATACTGGTCCGTACTGTCCATTCTGGTCCGTACTGGTCCATACTAGTCCATACTTGTCCGTAGTGGTCCTATTGGTCCGTTCTGGTCCGTACTGGTCTGTACTGGTCCGTACTGGTCCGTCCTGGTCTGTTCTGGTCCATACAGGTCCGTTCTGGTCCGCACTGGTCCATACTGGTCCGCAATGGTCCGTACTGGTCCGTACTGGCCCGTACTGGTCCGTACTGGTCCGTACTGGTCCATACCGGTCCATACTGGTCCGTACTGTCCCTTCTGGTCTGCCCTTGTCCATACTGGTCCGTACTGGTCCGCACTGGTCCATACTGGTCCATACTGGTCCGTAACTGGTCCGTACCGGTCTATACCGGTCCATACTGGTCCGTACAGGTCCGTACTGGTCTGCCCTTGTCCATACTGGTCCGTACTGGTCCGCACTCGTCCATACTGGTCCATAGTGCTCCGTACTGCCCCCTAGTGGTCCGTACTGGTCACTAGTAGTCCGTACTGGTCCATACTGGTCCGTTCTGCTCCGTACTGGTCCATAGTGGTCCGTACTGGTCCAATTCTGGTCCGTACTGGTCCATAGTGTTCGTGCTGGTCCATACTGGTCATACTGGTCCGTTCTGGTCCGCACTGGTCCATACTGGTACGTTCTGTTCCGATAGTGGTCCGTACTAGTCCGTACCTTGTCCGTTCTGTTCCGCACTGGTCCGCACTGGTCCATACTGGTCCGCACTGGTCCATTACTGGTCCGTACTGGTCCGTACTGGTCTTGTTCTGGTCCGCACTGGTCCCATACTGGTCGTTCTGGTCCGTACTGTTCCATAGTGGTCCGTACTGGTCCGTTCTGATCTGTACTGGTCCATACTGGTCCGTACCTGGTCCGTTCTTGTCTGTACTGGTCCATAGTGGTCCGTACTGGTCCCTACCGGTCCGTACTGGTCCCTACCAGTCCGTACTGGTCCGTTCTGGTACGTTCTGTTCCATAGTGGTCCGTACTAGTCCGTACTGGTCGGTTCTGGTCCGCACTGGTCCTCACTGTCCATACTGGTCCGTCCTGGTCCGTACTGGTCCATACTGCTCCGTACTGCCCCCTTGTGGTCCGTACTGGTCCCTTGTATTCCGTACTGGTCCGTACTGGTCTATTCTGGTCCGTACTGGTCCATAGTGTTCCGTGCTGGTCCGTACTGGTCCGTTCTGGTCTGCCCTTGTCCATACTGGTCCGTACTGGGCCGCACTGGTCCATACTGGTCCATACTGGCCCGTACTGGTCCGTACTGGTCATACCGGTCCATACTGGTCCGTACTGGTCCGTACTGGTCTGTACTCGTCCATAGTGGTCCGTACTGATCCGCACTGGTCCATACTGGTCCATAGTGCTCCGTACTGCCCCCTAGTGGTCCGTACTGGTCACTAGTAGTCGTACTGGTCCGTACTTGTCCGTTCTGTTCCGCACTGGTCCGCACTGGTCCATACTGGTCCGCACTGGTCCATACTGGTCCGTACTGGTCCGTACTGGTCTGTTCTGGTGCGCAATGGTCCATACTTGTCCCGTACTGGTCCGTTCTGGTCCATACTGTTCCGTACTGGTCCGTTCTGGTCCGTTCTGGTCTGCCCTTGTCCATACTGGTCCGTACTGGTCCGCACTGGTCCATACTGGTCCATACTGGTCCGTACTGGTCCGTACTGGTCCGTACCGGTCCATACTGGTCCGACTGGTCCGTACTGGTCTGTACTCGTCCATAGTGGTCCGTCTGATCCGCACTGGTCCATACTGGTCCATAGTGCTCTGTACTGCCCCCTAGTGGTCCGTACTGGTCACTAGTAGTCCGTACTGGTCCGTACTTGTCCGTTCTGTTCGCACTGGTCCGCACTGGTCCATACTGGTCCGCACTGGTCCATACTGGTCCGTACTGGTCCGTACTTGTCCGTTCTGGTGCGCAATGGTCCATACTTGTCCGTACTGGTCCGTTCTGGTCCATACTGTTCCGTACTGGTCCGTTCTGGTCCGTAGTGGTCCATCGTGTTCCGTGCTGGTCCATACTGGTCCGTACAGGCCCGTTCTGGTCCGCACTGGTCCATACTGGTACGTTCTGTTCCATAGTGGTCGTACTAGTCCGTACTGGTCCGTTCTGGTCCGCACTGGTCCGCACTGGTCCGTACTGGTCCGTCCTGGTCCGTATTGGTCCGTCCTGGTCCGTATTGGTCCCTACCGATCCATAACTGGTCCATACTGGTCCATACTGTCCGTTCTGGTCCGCACCTGGTCCATACTGGTCCGTACTGGTCCATACTGGTCCATACTGGTCCGTACTGGTCCATAGTGGTCCGTACTGGTCCATACTAGTCCGTACTGGTCCGTCCTGGTCCGTATTGGTCCCTACTGATCCATACTGGTCCATACTGGTCCATACTGGTCCGTTCTGGTCCGCACTGGTCCATACTGGTCCGTACTGGTCCATACTGGTCCGTACTGGTCCGCACTGGTCCATACTGGTCCGTACTGGTCCATACTGGTCCGTACTGGTCCATACTCGTCCATACTCGTCTGTACTGGTCCGTACTGGTCCGTAGTGGTCCCTATTGGTCCTTTCTGGTCCGCACTGGTCCATACTGATCCATACTGCTCCGTACTGCCCCCTAGTGGTCCATACTGGTCACTAGTAGTCCGTACTGGTCCGTACTGGTCCGTTCTGCTCCGTACTGGTCCATAGTGGTCGTACTGGTCGGTTCTGGTCCGTACGGGTCCATAGCGGTCCGTACTGTCCCTACTGGTCCGTACTGGTCCGCTCTGGTCCATACTGGTCCGTACTGGTCCGTACTGGTCCGTACTGGTCCACAATGGTCCGTTCCAGTCCGCACTGGTCCATACTGGTCCGTACTGGTCCGCACTGGTCCATACTGGTCCGTACTGGTCCATACTGGTCCATACTGGTCCGCTCTAATCCATACTGGTCCGTACGGTCCATACTGGTCCGTACTGGTCCGTCTGGTCCGTAATGGTCCATACTAGTCCGTACTGGTCCGTATTCGTCCCTACTGGTCCATACTCGTCCATACGGGTCCGTTCTGGTCCGCACTGGTCCATACTGGTCCGTACTGGTCCGTTCTGGTCCATACTGGTCCGTAGTGGTCCGTACTGGTCCGTACTGGTCCATAGTGGTCCGTACTGGTCCCTACTGGTCCGTACTGGTCCCTACTGGCCCATACTGGTCCGTTCTGGTACGTTCTGTTCATATTGGTCCGTACTGGTCCGTCCTGGTCTGTACTGGTCCATACAGGTCTGTTGTGGCCCGCACTGGTCCATACTGGTCCGTACTGGTCCGTTCTGGTCCGTACTGGTCCAAACTGGTACGTTCTGTTCCATAGTGGTCCGTACTAGTCGTACTTGTCCGTTCTGTTCCGCACTGGTCCACACTGGTCCATACTGGTCCGCACTGGTCCATACTGGTCCGTACTGGTCCGTACTGGTCCGTACTGGTCTGTTCTGGTCCGCACTGGTCCATACTGGTCCGTTCTGGTCCGTTACTGTTCCATAGTGGTCCGTACTGGTCCGTTCTGATCTGTACTGGTCCATACTGGTCCGTACTGGTCCGTTCTTGTCCGTACTGTCCATAGTGTCCGTACTGGTCCCTACCGTCCGTACTGGTCCCTACCAGTCCGTACTGGTCCCGTTCTGGTACGTTCTGTTCATAGTGGTCCGTACTATCCGTACTGGTCGGTTCTGGTCCGCACTGGTCCTCACCGGTCCATACTGGTCCGTCCTGGTCCGTACTGGTCCATACTGCTCCGTACTGCCCCTTGTGGTCCGTACTGGTCCCTTGTATTCCGTACTGGTCCGTACTGGTCTATTCTGGTCCGTACTGGTCCATAGTGTTCCGTGCTGGTCCGTACTGGTCCGTTCTGGTCTGCCCTTGTCCATACTGTTCCGTACT
>NW_027099366.1:0-127615 GCF_031753505.1 Anomalospiza imberbis
AAGGGATCATTGGCCCTGAGTGGCCAAACGCCTCCAACAAATCTGAAAGATTAAGGATGTGTCCCAGACCCAACCTGCCCCCACCTCAAACCTCTGCTGCCCTGACAGTCCCAAGGGAACCCTACAAACTGGCATCAGCATCCTGGGCTGGCAAGTTTTCTTTCCCAGGGAAAAGGGCCAGTCTTTGTGTCCAGGGATCTGTGGCCCTGAGTGGCCAAACACTTCCAAAAAATCTGAAAGATTAAGGATGTGTCCCAGACCCAACCTGCCCCCACCTCAAAGCTCTGCTGCCTGACAGTCCCAAGGGAACCCTACAAACTGACAGCAGCATCCTGGCTGGCAAGTTTTCTTTCACAGGGAAATGGGCCAGTCCTTTGTGTCCAGGGATCTGTGGCCCGGAGTGGCCGGACGCCTCCAAAAAAGCGGAACGATTAAGGATGTGTCCCAGACCAAACATGCCCCACCCTCGACCCTGTGCTGCCCTGACAGTCCCAAGGGAACCCTATCAACTGACAGCAGGAACCTGGGCTGGCCACTTTTTTTTCTCAGGGAAAAAGGCCGGTCATTTTCTCAAGGGATCATTGGCCCTGAGTGGCCAAACGCCTCCAACAAATCTGAAAGATTAAGGATGTGTCCCAGACCCAACCTGCCCCCACCTCAAACCTCTGCTGCCCTGACCGTCCCAAGGGAACCCTACAAACTGGCATCAGCATCCTGGGCTGGCAAGTTTTCTTTCCCAGGGAAAACGGCCAGTCTTTGTGTCCAGGGATCTGTGGCCCTGAGTGGCCAAACACTTCCAAAAAATCTGAAAGATTAAGGATGTGTCCCAGACCCAACCTGCCCCCACCTCAAAGCTCTGCTGCCTGACAGTCCCAAGGGAACCCTACAAACTGACAGCAGCATCCTGGGCTGGCAAGTTTTCTTTCACAGGGAAAAGGGCCAGTCTTTGTGTCCAGGGATCTGTGGCCCGGAGTGGCCGGACGCCTCCAAAAAAGCGGAACGATTAAGGATGTGTCCCAGACCAAACATGCCCCACCCTCGACCCTGTGCTGCCCTGACAGTCCCAAGGGAACCCTACAAACTGACAGCAGGAACCTGGGCTGGCCACTTTTTTTTCTCAGGGAAAAAGGCCGGTCATTTTCTCAAGGGATCATTGGCCCTGAGTGTCCAGACGCCTCCAAAAAATCCAAACGAACAAGGATATGTGTCAGACCCAACCTGTCCCCTCTTCAAACCTGTGCTACCTAGATATTCTCAAGGGAACTCAATCAACTGACAGCAGGAACCTGAGCTGGCAACTATTCTGTCCCAGGGAAAAGGGCCACGCCTTGTCTCCATGGGCCTGTGGCCCTGAGTGGCTGGATGCCTCCAACAAATCTGAAAGATTAAGGATGTGTCCCAGACCCAACCTGCCCCTACATATAACCTCTGCTGCCCTGACAGTCCCTAGGAAACCCTACAAACTGATAGAAGGAACCTGGGCTGGCCCCTTTTCTTTTCCAGGGAAATGGCCAGTCTTTGTCTCCAGGGGTCTGCGGTCCTGAGTGGCCAGACGCCTCCAAAAAATTCAAACAAAGCAGGACATGTGCAGGACCAAACATGCCCCAACCTCAACCCTGGGCTGCCCTGAAATTCCCAAGGGAACCCCACAAACTGTCATCAGGAATCTTGGCTGACCACTTTTCCTTTTCAGAGAAAAAGGCAGGTCTTTGTCTAGTGGGGTCTGTGGGCCTGAGTGGCCGGACGCCTCCAAAAAATACAAATGAACAAGGATATGTGTCAGACCCAACCTGCCACCACTTCAACCCTGTGCTGCCCTGACAGTCCCAAGGGAACCCTACAAACTGACAGCAGGAACCTGGGCTGGCCACTTTTTTTTTCTCGGGGAAAAAGGCCAGTCTTTGTCTCAAGGGATCATTGGCCCTGAGTGGCAGGACGCCTCCAAAAAATCCAAACGAACAAGGATATGTGTCAGACCCAACCTGTCCCCTCTTCAAACCTGTGCTACCTAGATATTCCCAAGGGAACTCTATCAACTGACAGCAGGAACCTGGGCTGGCAACTATACTGTCCCAGGGAAAAGGGCCATGCGTTGTCTCCATGGGCCTGTGGCCCTGAGTGGCCGGATGCCTCCAACAAATCTGAAAGATTAAGGATGTGTCCCAGACCCAACCTGCCCCCACCTCAAAACCTGTGCTTCCCTGACAGTTCCAAGGGAACCCTACAAACTGACAGAAGGAACCTGGGCTGGCAATTATTCTGTCCCAGGGAAAATGGCCACGCGTTGTCTCCAGGGGCTTATGGCCCTGAGTGGCCGGATGCCTCCAACAAATCTGAATGGTTAAGGATGTGTCCCAGACCCAACCTGCCCCCACCTAAAACCTCTGCTGCCTGAAAGTCCCACGGGAACCCTACAAATTGACAGAAGGAACCTGGGCTGGCAACTTTTCTTACTGAGGGAAAAGGGCCGGTCTTTGTCTCCAGGGGCCTGTGGCCCTGAGTGGCCAGATGCCTCCAACAAATCTGAATCGGTTAAGGATGTGTTCCAGACCCAACCTGCCCCCACCTCAAACTTCTGCTGCCCTGGCAGTCCCAAAGGAACCCTACAAACTGGCATCAGCATCCTGGGCTGGCCCCTTTTCTTTTCCAGGGAAAAGGGCCAGTCTTTGTGTCCAGGGATCTGTGGCCCGGAGTGGCCGGACGCCTCCAAAAAATCGGAACGATTAAGGATGTGTCCCAGACCAAACCTGCCCCCACCTCAAACCTCTGCTGCCCAGACAGTCCCAAGGGAACCCTACAAACTGGCATCAGCATCCTGGGCTGGCAAGTTTTCTTTCCCAGGGAAAAGGGCCAGTCTTTGTGTCCAGGGGTCTGCGGTCCTGAGTGGCCAGACACTTCCAAAAAATCTGAAAGATTAAGGATGTGTCCCAGACCCAACCTGCCCCCACCTCAAAGCTCTGCTGCCCTGACAGTCCCAAGGGAACCCTACAAACTGACAGCAGCATCCTGGGCTGGCCCCTTTTCTTTTCCAGGGAAAAGGGCCAGTCTTTGTGTCCAGGGATCTGTGGCCCGGAGTGGCCGGACGCCTCCAAAAAAATCGGAACAATTAAGGATGTGTCCCAGACCAAACCTGCCCCCACCTCAAAGCTCTGCTGCCTGACAGTCCCAAGGGAACCCTACAAACTGACAGCAGCATCCTGGGCTGGCAAGTTTTCTTTCACAGGGAAAAGGGCCAGTCTTTGTGTCCAGGGATCTGTGGCCCGGAGTGGCCGGACGCCTCCAAAAAAGCGGAACGATTAAGGATGTGTCCCAGACCAAACATGCCCCACCCTCGACCCTGTGCTGCCCTGACAGTCCCAAGGGAACCCTACAAACTGACAGCAGGAACCTGGGCTGGCCACTTTTTTTTCTCAGGGAAAAAGGCCGGTCATTTTCTCAAGGGATCATTGGCCCTGAGTGTCCAGACGCCTCCAAAAAATCCAAACGAACAAGGATATGTGTCAGACCCAACCTGTCCCCCTCTTCAAACCTGTGCTACCTAGATATTCTCAAAGGAACTCAATCAACTGACAGCAGGAACCTGAGCTGGCAACTATTCTGTCCCAGGGAAAACGGCCACGCCTTGTCTCCATGGGCCTGTGGCCCTGAGTGGCTGGATGCCTCCAACAAATCTGAAAGATTAAGGATGTGTCCCAGACCCAACCTGCCCCTACATATAACCTCTGCTGCCCTGACAGTCCCTAGGAAACCCTACAAACTGATAGAAGGAACCTGGGCTGGCCCCTTTTCTTTTCCAGGGAAATGGCCAGTCTTTGTCTCCAGGGGTCTGCGGTCCTGAGTGGACAGACGCCTCCAAAAAAATTCAAACAAAGCAGGACATGTGCAGGACCAAACATGCCCCAACCTCAACCCTGGGCTGCCCTGAAATTCCCAAGGGAACCCCACAAACTGTCATCAGGAATCTTGGCTGACCACTTTTCCTTTTCAGAGAAAAAGGCAGGTCTTTGTCTAGTGGGGTCTGTGGGCCTGAGTGGCCGGACGCCTCCAAAAAATCCAAATGAACAAGGATATGTGTCAGACCCAACCTGCCCCCACCTCAACCCTGTGCTGCCCTGACAGTCCCAAGGGAACCCTACAAACTGGACAGCAGGAACCTGGGCTGGCCACTTTTTTTTTCTCGGGGAAAAAGGCCAGTCTTTGTCTCAAGGGATCATTGGCCCTGAGTGGCAGGACGCCTCCAAAAAATCCAAACGAACAAGGATATGTGTCAGACCCAACCTGTCCCCTCTTCAAACCTGTGCTACCTAGATATTCCCAAGGAACTCTATCAACTGACAGCAGGAACCTGGGCTGGCAACTATACTGTCCCAGGGAAAAGGGCCATGCGTTGTCTCCATGGGCCTGTGGCCCTGAGTGGCCGGATGCCTCCAACAAATCTGAAAGATTAAGGATGTGTCCCAGACCCAACCTGCCCCCACCTCAAACCTGTGCTTCCCTGACAGTTCCAAGGGAACCCTACAAACTGACAGAAGGAACCTGGGCTGGCAATTATTCTGTCCCAGGGAAAATGGCCACGCGTTGTCTCCAGGGGCTTATGGCCCTGAGTGGCCGGATGCCTCCAACAAATCTGAATGGTTAAGGATGTGTCCCAGACCCAACCTGCCCCCACCTAAAACCCTCTGCTGCCTGAAAGTCCCACGGGAACCCTACAAATTGACAGAAGGAACCTGGGCTGGCAACTTTTCTTACTGAGGGAAAAGGGCCGGTCTTTGTCTCCAGGGGCCTGTGGCCCTGAGTGGCCAGATGCCTCCAACAAATCTGAATCGGTTAAGGATGTGTTCCAGACCCAACCTGCCCCCACCTCAAACGTCTGCTGCCCTGGCAGTCCCAAAGGAACCCTACAAACTGGCATCAGCATCCTGGGCTGGCCCCTTTTCTTTTCCAGGGAAAAGGGCCAGTCTTTGTGTCCAGGGATCTGTGGCCCGGAGTGGCCGGACGCCTCCAAAAAATCGGAACGATTAAGGATGTGTCCCAGACCAAACCTGCCCCCACCTCAAACCTCTGCTGCCCAGACATTCCCAAGGGAACCCTACAAACTGGCATCAGCATCCTGGGCTGGCAAGTTTTCTTTCCCAGGGAAAAGGGCCAGTCTTTGTGTCCAGGGGTCTGCGGTCCGGAGTGGCCAGACACTTCCAAAAAATCTGAAAGATTAAGGATGTTTCCCAGACCCAACCTGCCCCCACCTCAAACTTCTGCTGCCCTGACAGTCCCAAGGGAACCCTACAAACTGACAGCAGCATCCTGGGCTGGCCCCTTTTCTTTTCCAGGGAAAAGGGCCAGTCTTTGTGTCCAGGGATCTGTGGCCCGGAGTGGCCGGACGCCTCCAAAAAATCGGAACAATTAAGGATGTGTCCCAGACCAAACCTGCCCCCACCTCAAAGCTCTGCTGCCTGACAGTCCCAAGGGAACCCTACAAACTGACAGCAGCATCCTGGGCTGGCAAGTTTTCTTTCACAGGGAAAAGGGCCAGTCTTTGTGTCCAGGGATCTGTGGCCCGGAGTGGCCGGACGCCTCCAAAAAAGCGGAACGATTAAGGATGTGTCCCAGACCAAACATGCCCCACCCTCGACCCTGTGCTGCCCTGACAGTCCCAAGGGAACCCTACAAACTGACAGCAGGAACCTGGGCTGGCCACTTTTTTTTCTCAGGGAAAAAGGCCGGTCATTTTCTCAAGGGATCATTGGCCCTGAGTGTCCAGACGCCTCCAAAAAATCCAAACGAACAAGGATATGTGTCAGACCCAACCTGTCCCCTCTTCAAACCTGTGCTACCTAGATATTCTCAAGGGAACTCAATCAACTGACAGCAGGAACCTGAGCTGGCAACTATTCTGTCCCAGGGAAAAGGGCCACGCCTTGTCTCCATGGGCCTGTGGCCCTGAGTGGCTGGATGCCTCCAACAAATCTGAAAGATTAAGGATGTGTCCCAGACCAAACCTGCCCCTACATATAACCTCTGCTGCCCTGACAGTCCCTAGGAAACCCTACAAACTGATAGAAGGAACCTGGGCTGGCCCCTTTTCTTTTCCAGGGAAATGGCCAGTCTTTGTCTCCAGGGGTCTGCGGTCCTGAGTGGACAGACGCCTCCAAAAAATTCAAACAAAGCAGGACATGTGCAGGACCAAACATGCCCCAACCTCAACCCTGGGCTGCCATGAAATTCCCAAGGGAACCCCACAGACTCTCATCAGGAATCTTGGCTGACCACTTTTCCTTTTCAGAGAAAAAGGCAGGTCTTTGTCTAGTGGGGTCTGTGGGCCTGAGTGGCCGGACGCCTCCAAAAAATCCAAATGAACAAGGATATGTGTCAGACCCAACCTGCCCCCACCTCAACCCTGTGCTGCCCTGACAGTCCCAAGGGAACCCTACAAACTGACAGCAGGAACCTGGGCTGGCCACTTTTTTTTTCTCGGGGAAAAAGGCCAGTCTTTGTCTCAAGGGATCATTGGCCCTGAGTGGCAGGACGCCTCCAAAAAATCCAAATGAACAAGGATATGTGTCAGACCCAACCTGCCACCACCTCAACCCTGTGCTGCCCTGACAGTCCCAAGGGAACCCTACAAACTGACAGCAGGAACCTGGGCTGGCCACTTTTTTTTTCTCGGGGAAAAAGGCCAGTCTTTGTCTCAAGGGATCATTTGCCCTGAGTGGCAGGATGCCTCCAAAAAATCCAAACGAACAAGGATATGTGTCAGACCCAACCTGCCACCACTTCAACCCTGTGCTGCCCTGACAGTCCCAAGGGAACCCTACAAACTGGCATCAGCATCCCGCGATGGCAAGTTTTCTTTCCCAGGGAAAAGGGCCAGTCTTTGTGTCCAGGGATCTGTGGCCCTGAGTGGCCAAACACTTCCAAAAAAACTGAAATATTAAGGATGTGTCCCAGACCCAACCTGCCCCCACCTCAAAGCTCTGCTGCTCTGACAGTCCCAAGGGAACCCTACAAACTGGCATCAGCATCCCGCGATGGCAAGTTTTCTTTCACAGGGAAAAGGGCCAGTCTTTGTGTCCAGGGATCTGTGGCCCAGAGTGGCTGGACGCCTCCAACAAATCTGAAAGATTAAGGATGTGTCCCAGACCCAACCTGCCCCTACATATAACCTCTGCTGCCCTGACAGTCCCTAGGAAACCCTACAAACTGATAGAAGGAACCTGGGCTGGCCCCTTTTCTTTTCCAGGGAAATGGCCAGTCTTTGTCTCCAGGGGTCTGCGGTCCTGAGTGGCCAGACGCCTCCAAAAAATTCAAACAAAGCAGGACATGTGCTGGACCAAACTTGCCCCAACCTCAACCCTGGGCTGCCCTGAAATTCCCAAGGGAACCCCACAAACTGTCATCAGGAATCTCGGCTGACCACTTTTCCTTTTCAGAGAAAAAGGCAGGTCTTTGTCTAGTGGGGTCTGTGGGCCTGAGTGGCCGGACGCCTCCAAAAAATCCAAATGAACAAGGATATGTGTCAGACCCAACCTGCCCCCACCTCAACCCTGTGCTGCCCTGACAGTCCCAAGGGAACCCTACAAACTGACAGCAGGAACCTGGGCTGGCAACTTTTTTTTTCTCGGGGAAAAAGGCCAGTCTTTGTCTCAAGGGATCATTGGCCCTGAGTGGCAGGACGCCTCCAAAAAATCCAAACGAACAAGGATATGTGTCAGACCCAACCTGTCCCCTCTTCAAACCAGTGCTACCTAGATATTCCCAAGGGAACTCTATCAACTGACAGCAGGAACCTGGGCTGGCAACTATACTGTCCCAGGGAAAAGGGCCATGCGTTGTCTCCATGGGCCTGTGGCCCTGAGTGGCCGGATGCCTCCAACAAATCTGAAAGATTAAGGATGTGTCCCAGACCCAACCTGCCCCCACCTCAAACCTGTGCTTCCCTGACAGTTCCAAGGGAACCCTACAATCTGACAGAAGGAACCTGGGCTGGCAATTATTCTGTCCCAGGGAAAATGGCCACGCGTTGTCTCCAGGGGCTTATGGCCCTGAGTGGCTGGATGCCTCCAACAAATCTGAATGGTTAAGGATGTGTCCCAGACCCAACCTGCCCCCACCTAAAACCTCTGCTGCCCTGACAGTCCCACGGGAACCCTACAAATTGACAGAAGGAACCTGGGCTGGCAACTTTTCTTACTGAGGGAAAAGGGCCGGTATTTGTCGCCAGGGGCCTGTGGCCCTGAGTGGCCAGATGCCTCCAACAAATCTGAATCGGTTAAGGATGTGTTCCAGACCCAACCTGCCCCCACCTCAAACTTCTGCTGCCCTGGCAGTCCCAAAGGAACCCTACAAACTGGCATCAGCATCCTGGGCTGGCCCCTTTTCTTTTCCAGTGAAAAGGGCCAGTCTTTGTGTCCAGGGATCTGTGGCCCGGAGTGGCCGGACGCCTCCAAAAAATCGGAACGATTAAGGATGTGTCCCAGACCAAACCTGCCCCCACCTCAAACCTCTGCTGCCCTGACAGTCCCAAGGGAACCCTACAAACTGGCATCAGCATCCTGGGCTGGCAAGTTTTCTTTCCCAGGGAAAAGGGCCAGTCTTTGTGTCCAGGGGTCTGCGGTCCTGAGTGGCCAGACACTTCCAAAAAATCTGAAAGATTAAGGATGTGTCCCAGACCCAACCTGCCCCCACCTCAAAGCTCTGCTGCCCTGACAGTCCCAAGGGAACCCTACAAAATGACAGCAGCATCCTGGGATGGCAAGTTTTCTTTCCCAGGGAAAAGGGCCAGTCTTTGTGTCCAGGGGTCTGCGGTCCTGAGTGGCCAGACACTTCCAAAAAATCTGAAAGATTAAGGATGTGTCCCAGACCCAACCTGCCCCCACCTCAAAGCTCTGCTGCCTGACAGTCCCAAGGGAACCCTACAAACTGACAGCAGCATCCTGGGCTGGCAAGTTTTCTTTCACAGGGAAAAGGGCCAGTCTTTGTGTCCAGGGATCTGTGGCCCGGAGTGGCCGGACGCCTCCAAAAAAGCGGAACGATTAAGGATGTGTCCCAGACCAAACATGCCCCACCCTCGACCCTGTGCTGCCCTGACAGTCCCAAGGGAACCCTACAAACTGACAGCAGGAACCTGGGCTGGCCACTTTTTTTTCTCAGGGAAAAAGGCCGGTCATTTTCTCAAGGGATCATTGGCCCTGAGTGGCCAAACGCCTCCAACAAATCTGAAAGATTAAGGATGTGTCCCAGACCCAACCTGCCCCCACCTCAAACCTGTGCTGCCCTGACAGTCCCAAGGGAACCCTACAAACTGGCATCAGCATCCTGGGATGGCAAGTTTTCTTTCCCAGGGAAAAGGGCCAGTCTTTGTGTCCAGGGATCTGTGGCCCTGAGTGGCCAAACACTTCCAAAAAATCTGAAAGATTAAGGATGTGTCCCAGACCCAACCTGCCCCCACCTCAAACCTGTGCTGCCCTGACAGTCCCAAGGGAACCCTATCAACTGACAGCAGGAACCTGGGCTGGCCACTTTTTTTTCTCAGGGAAAAAGGCCGGTCATTTTCTCAAGGGATCATTGGCCCTGAGTGGCCAAACGCCTCCAACAAATCTGAAAGATTAAGGATGTGTCCCAGACCCAACCTGCCCCCACCTCAAACCTCTGCTGCCCTGACAGTCCCAAGGGAACCCTACAAACTGGCATCAGCATCCTGGGCTGGCAAGTTTTCTTTCCCAGGGAAAAGGGCCAGTCTTTGTGTCCAGGGATCTGTGGCCCTGAGTGGCCAAACACTTCCAAAAAATCTGAAAGATTAAGGATGTGTCCCAGACCCAACCTGCCCCCACCTCAAAGCTCTGCTGCCTGACAGTCCCAAGGGAACCCTACAAACTGACAGCAGCATCCTGGGCTGGCAAGTTTTCTTTCACAGGGAAAAGGGCCAGTCTTTGTGTCCAGGGATCTGTGGCCCGGAGTGGCCGGACGCCTCCAAAAAAGCGGAACGATTAAGGATGTGTCCCAGACCAAACATGCCCCCACCTCAAACCTGTGCTGCCCTGACAGTCCCAAGGGAACCCTACAAACTGACAGCAGGAACCTGGGCTGGCCACTTTTTTTTCTCAGGGAAAAAGGCCGGTCATTTTCTCAAGGGATCATTGGCCCTGAGTGTCCAGACGCCTCCAAAAAATCCAAACGAACAAGGATATGTGTCAGACCCAACCTGTCCCCTCTTCAAACCTGTGCTACCTAGATATTCTCAAGGGAACTCAATCAACTGACAGCAGGAACCTGGGCTGGCAACTATTCTGTCCCAGGGAAAAGGGCCACGCCTTGTCTCCATGGGCCTGTGGCCCTGAGTGGCTGGATGCCTCCAACAAATCTGAAAGATTAAGGATGTGTCCCAGACCCAACCTGCCCTTACATATAACCTCTGCTGCCCTGACAGTCCCTAGGAAACCCTACAAACTGATAGAAGGAACCTGGGCTGGCCCCTTTTCTTTTCCAGGGAAATGGCCAGTCTTTGTCTCCAGGGGTCTGCGGTCCTGAGTGGCCAGACGCCTCCAAAAAATTCAAACAAAGCAGGACATGTGCAGGACCAAACATGCCCCAACCTCAACCCTGGGCTGCCCTGAAATTCCCAAGGGAACCCCACAAACTGTCATCAGGAATCTTGGCTGACCACTTTTCCTTTTCAGAGAAAAAGGCAGGTCTTTGTCTAGTGGGGTCTGTGGGCCTGAGTGGCCGGACGCCTCCAAAAAATCCAAATGAACAAGGATATGTGTCAGACCCAACCTGCCCCCACCTCAACCCTGTGCTGCCCTGACAGTCCCAAGGGAACCCTACAAACTGACAGCAGGAACCTGGGCTGGCAACTTTTTTTTTCTCGGGGAAAAAGGCCAGTCTTTGTCTCAAGGGATCATTGGCCCTGAGTGGCAGGACGCCTCCAAAAAATCCAAACGAACAAGGATATGTGTCAGACCCAACCTGTCCCCTCTTCAAACCTGTGCTACCTAGATATTCCCAAGGGAACTCTATCAACTGACAGCAGGAACCTGGGCTGGCAACTATACTGTCCCAGGGAAAAGGGCCATGCGTTGTCTCCATGGGCCTGTGGCCCTGAGTGGCCGGATGCCTCCAACAAATCTGAAAGATTAAGGATGTGTCCCAGACCCAACCTGCCCCCACCTCAAACCTGTGCTTCCCTGACAGTTCCAAGGGAACCCTACAAACTGACAGAAGGAACCTGGGCTGGCAATTATTCTGTCCCAGGGAAAATGGCCACGCGTTGTCTCCAGGGGCTTATGGCCCTGAGTGGCTGGATGCCTCCAACAAATCTGAATGGTTAAGGATGTGTCCCAGACCCAACCTGCCCCCACCTAAAACCTCTGCTGCCCTGACAGTCCCACGGGAACCCTACAAATTGACAGAAGGAACCTGGGCTGGCAACTTTTCTTACTGAGGGAAAAGGGCCGGTCTTTGTCGCCAGGGGCCTGTGGCCCTGAGTGGCCAGATGCCTCCAACAAATCTGAATCGGTTAAGGATGTGTTCCAGACCCAACCTGCCCCCACCTCAAACGTCTGCTGCCCTGGCAGTCCCAAAGGAACCCTACAAACTGGCATCAGCATCCTGGGCTGGCCCCTTTTCTTTTCCAGTGAAAAGGGCCAGTCTTTGTGTCCAGGGATCTGTGGCCCGGAGTGGCCGGACGCCTCCAAAAAATCGGAACGATTAAGGATGTGTCCCAGACCAAACCTGCCCCCACCTCAAACCTCTGCTGCCCTGACAGTCCCAAGGGAACCCTACAAACTGGCATCAGCATCCTGGGCTGGCAAGTTTTCTTTCCCAGGGAAAAGGGCCAGTCTTTGTGTCCAGGGGTCTGCGGTCCTGAGTGGCCAGACACTTCCAAAAAATCTGAAAGATTAAGGATGTGTCCCAGACCCAACCTGCCCCCACCTCAAAGCTCTGCTGCCCTGACAGTCCCAAGGGAACCCTACAAAATGACAGCAGCATCCTGGGATGGCAAGTTTTCTTTCCCAGGGAAAAGGGCCAGTCTTTGTGTCCAGGGGTCTGCGGTCCTGAGTGGCCAGACACTTCCAAAAAATCTGAAAGATTAAGGATGTGTCCCAGACCCAACCTGCCCCCACCTCAAAGCTCTGCTGCCTGACAGTCCCAAGGGAACCCTACAAACTGACAGCAGCATCCTGGGCTGGCAAGTTTTCTTTCACAGGGAAAAGGGCCAGTCTTTGTGTCCAGGGATCTGTGGCCCGGAGTGGCCGGACGCCTCCAAAAAAGCGGAACGATTAAGGATGTGTCCCAGACCAAACATGCCCCACCCTCGACCCTGTGCTGCCCTGACAGTCCCAAGGGAACCCTACAAACTGACAGCAGGAACCTGGGCTGGCCACTTTTTTTTCTCAGGGAAAAAGGCCGGTCATTTTCTCAAGGGATCATTGCCCCTGAGTGTCCAGACGCCTCCAAAAAATCCAAACGAACAAGGATATGTGTCAGACCCAACCTGTCCCCTCTTCAAACCTGTGCTACCTAGATATTCTCAAGGGAACTCAATCAACTGACAGCAGGAACCTGAGCTGGCAACTATTCTGTCCCAGGGAAAACGGCCACGCCTTGTCTCCATGGGCCTGTGGCCCTGAGTGGCTGGATGCCTCCAACAAATCTGAAAGATTAAGGATGTGTCCCAGACCCAACCTGCCCCTACATATAACCTCTGCTGCCCTGACAGTCCCTAGGAAACCCTACAAACTGATAGAAGGAACCTGGGCTGGCCCCTTTTCTTTTCCAGGGAAATGGCCAGTCTTTGTCTCCAGGGGTCTGCGGTCCTGAGTGGCCAGACGCCTCCAAAAAATTCAAACAAAGCAGGACATGTGCAGGACCAAACATGCCCCAACCTCAACCCTGGGCTGCCCTGAAATTCCCAAGGGAACCCCACAAACTGTCATCAGGAATCTTGGCTGACCACTTTTCCTTTTCAGAGAAAAAGGCAGGTCTTTGTCTAGTGGGGTCTGTGGGCCTGAGTGGCAGGACGCCTCCAAAAAATCCAAATGAACAAGGATATGTGTCAGACCCAACCTGCCCCCACCTCAACCCTGTGCTGCCCTGACAGTCCCAAGGGAACCCTACAAACTGACAGCAGGAACCTGGGCTGGCCACTTTTTTTTTCTCGGGGAAAAAGGCCAGTCTTTGTCTCAAGGGATCATTGGCCCTGAGTGGCAGGACGCCTCCAAAAAATCCAAACGAACAAGGATATGTGTCAGACCCAACCTGTCCCCTCTTCAAACCTGTGCTACCTAGATATTCCCAAGGGAACTCTATCAACTGACAGCAGGAACCTGGGCTGGCAACTATACTGTCCCAGGGAAAAGGGCCATGCGTTGTCTCCATGGGCCTGTGGCCCTGAGTGGCCGGATGCCTCCAACAAATCTGAAAGATTAAGGATGTGTCCCAGACCCAACCTGCCCCCACCTCAAACCTGTGCTTCCCTGACAGTTCCAAGGGAACCCTACAAACTGACAGAAGGAACCTGGGCTGGCAATTATTCTGTCCCAGGGAAAATGGCCACGCGTTGTCTCCAGGGGCTTATGGCCCTGAGTGGCCGGATGCCTCCAACAAATCTGAATGGTTAAGGATGTGTCCCAGACCCAACCTGCCCCCACCTAAAACCTCTGCTGCCTGAAAGTCCCACGGGAACCCTACAAATTGACAGAAGGAACCTGGGCTGGCAACTTTTCTTACTGAGGGAAAAGGGCCGGTCTTTGTCTCCAGGGGCCTGTGGCCCTGAGTGGCCAGATGCCTCCAACAAATCTGAATCGGTTAAGGATGTGTTCCAGACCCAACCTGCCCCCACCTCAAACGTCTGCTGCCCTGGCAGTCCCAAAGGAACCCTACAAACTGGCATCAGCATCCTGGGCTGGCCCCTTTTCTTTTCCAGGGAAAAGGGCCAGTCTTTGTGTCCAGGGATCTGTGGCCCGGAGTGGCCGGACGCCTCCAAAAAATCGGAACGATTAAGGATGTGTCCCAGACCAAACCTGCCCCCACCTCAAACCTCTGCTGCCCAGACAGTCCCAAGGGAACCCTACAAACTGGCATCAGCATCCTGGGCTGGCAAGTTTTCTTTCCCAGGGAAAAGGGCCAGTCTTTGTGTCCAGGGATCTGCGGTCCTGAGTGGCCAGACACTTCCAAAAAATCTGAAAGATTAAGGATGTGTCCCAGACCCAACCTGCCCCCACCTCAAACTTCTGCTGCCCTGACAGTCCCAAGGGAACCCTACAAACTGACAGCAGCATCCTGGGCTGGCCCCTTTTCTTTTCCAGGGAAAAGGGCCAGTCTTTGTGTCCAGGGATCTGTGGCCCGGAGTGGCCGGACGCCTCCAAAAAATCGGAACAATTAAGGATGTGTCCCAGACCAAACCTGCCCCCACCTCAAAGCTCTGCTGCCTGACAGTCCCAAGGGAACCCTACAAACTGACAGCAGCATCCTGGGCTGGCAAGTTTTCTTTCACAGGGAAAAGGGCCAGTCTTTGTGTCCAGGGATCTGTGGCCCGGAGTGGCCGGACGCCTCCAAAAAAGCGGAACGATTAAGGATGTGTCCCAGACCAAACATGCCCCACCCTCGACCCTGTGCTGCCCTGACAGTCCCAAGGGAACCCTACAAACTGACAGCAGGAACCTGGGCTGGCCACTTTTTTTTCTCAGGGAAAAAGGCCGGTCATTTTCTCAAGGGATCATTGGCCCTGAGTGTCCAGACGCCTCCAAAAAATCCAAACGAACAAGGATATGTGTCAGACCCAACCTGTCCCCTCTTCAAACCTGTGCTACCTAGATATTCTCAAGGGAACTCAATCAACTGACAGCAGGAACCTGAGCTGGCAACTATTCTGTCCCAGGGAAAACGGCCACGCCTTGTCTCCATGGGCCTGTGGCCCTGAGTGGCTGGATGCCTCCAACAAATCTGAAAGATTAAGGATGTGTCCCAGACCCAACCTGCCCCTACATATAACCTCTGCTGCCCTGACAGTCCCTAGGAAACCCTACAAACTGATAGAAGGAACCTGGGCTGGCCCCTTTTCTTTTCCAGGGAAATGGCCAGTCTTTGTCTCCAGGGGTCTGCGGTCCTGAGTGGACAGACGCCTCCAAAAAATTCAAACAAAGCAGGACATGTGCAGGACCAAACATGCCCCAACCTCAACCCTGGGCTGCCCTGAAATTCCCAAGGGAACCCCACAAACTGTCATCAGGAATCTTGGCTGACCACTTTTCCTTTTCAGAGAAAAAGGCAGGTCTTTGTCTAGTGGGGTCTGTGGGCCTGAGTGGCAGGACGCCTCCAAAAAATCCAAATGAACAAGGATATGTGTCAGACCCAACCTGCCCCCACCTCAACCCTGTGCTGCCCTGACAGTCCCAAGGGAACCCTACAAACTGACAGCAGGAACCTGGGCTGGCCACTTTTTTTTTCTCGGGGGAAAAAGGCCAGTCTTTGTCTCAAGGGATCATTGGCCCTGAGTGGCAGGACGCCTCCAAAAAATCCAAACGAACAAGGATATGTGTCAGACCCAACCTGTCCCCTCTTCAAACCTGTGCTACCTAGATATTCCCAAGGGAACTCTATCAACTGACAGCAGGAACCTGGGCTGGCAACTATACTGTCCCAGGGAAAAGGGCCATGCGTTGTCTCCATGGGCCTGTGGCCCTGAGTGGCCGGATGCCTCCAACAAATCTGAAAGATTAAGGATGTGTCCCAGACCCAACCTGCCCCCACCTCAAACCTGTGCTTCCCTGACAGTTCCAAGGGAACCCTACAAACTGACAGAAGGAACCTGGGCTGGCAATTATTCTGTCCCAGGGAAAATGGCCACGCGTTGTCTCCAGGGGCTTATGGCCCTGAGTGGCCGGATGCCTCCAACAAATCTGAATGGTTAAGGATGTGTCCCAGACCCAACCTGCCCCCACCTAAAACCTCTGCTGCCTGAAAGTCCCACGGGAACCCTACAAATTGACAGAAGGAACCTGGGCTGGCAACTTTTCTTACTGAGGGAAAAGGGCCGGTCTTTGTCTCCAGGGGCCTGTGGCCCTGAGTGGCCAGATGCCTCCAACAAATCTGAATCGGTTAAGGATGTGTTCCAGACCCAACCTGCCCCCACCTCAAACGTCTGCTGCCCTGGCAGTCCCAAAGGAACCCTACAAACTGGCATCAGCATCCTGGGCTGGCCCCTTTTCTTTTCCAGGGAAAAGGGCCAGTCTTTGTGTCCAGGGATCTGTGGCCCGGAGTGGCCGGACGCCTCCAAAAAATCGGAACGATTAAGGATGTGTCCCAGACCAAACCTGCCCCCACCTCAAACCTCTGCTGCCCAGACAGTCCCAAGGGAACCCTACAAACTGGCATCAGCATCCTGGGCTGGCAAGTTTTCTTTCCCAGGGAAAAGGGCCAGTCTTTGTGTCCAGGGGTCTGCGGTCCTGAGTGGCCAGACACTTCCAAAAAATCTGAAAGATTAAGGATGTGTCCCAGACCCAACCTGCCCCCACCTCAAACTTCTGCTGCCCTGACAGTCCCAAGGGAACCCTACAAACTGACAGCAGCATCCTGGGCTGGCCCCTTTTCTTTTCCAGGGAAAAGGGCCAGTCTTTGTGTCCAGGGATCTGTGGCCCGGAGTGGCCGGACGCCTCCAAAAAATCGGAACGATTAAGGATGTGTCCCAGACCAAACCTGCCCCCACCTCAAAGCTCTGCTGCCTGACAGTCCCAAGGGAACCCTACAAACTGACAGCAGCATCCTGGGCTGGCAAGTTTTCTTTCACAGGGAAAAGGGCCAGTCTTTGTGTCCAGGGATCTGTGGCCCGGAGTGGCCGGACGCCTCCAAAAAAGCGGAACGATTAAGGATGTGTCCCAGACCAAACATGCCCCACCCTCGACCCTGTGCTGCCCTGACAGTCCCAAGGGAACCCTACAAACTGACAGCAGGAACCTGGGCTGGCCACTTTTTTTTCTCAGGGAAAAAGGCCGGTCATTTTCTCAAGGGATCATTGGCCCTGAGTGTCCAGACGCCTCCAAAAAATCCAAACGAACAAGGATATGTGTCAGACCCAACCTGTCCCCTCTTCAAACCTGTGCTACCTAGATATTCTCAAGGGAACTCAATCAACTGACAGCAGGAACCTGAGCTGGCAACTATTCTGTCCCAGGGAAAAGGGCCACGCCTTGTCTCCATGGGCCTGTGGCCCTGAGTGGCTGGATGCCTCCAACAAATCTGAAAGATTAAGGATGTGTCCCAGACCAAACCTGCCCCTACATATAACCTCTGCTGCCCTGACAGTCCCTAGGAAACCCTACAAACTGATAGAAGGAACCTGGGCTGGCCCCTTTTCTTTTCCAGGGAAATGGCCAGTCTTTGTCTCCAGGGGTCTGCGGTCCTGAGTGGACAGACGCCTCCAAAAAATTCAAACAAAGCAGGACATGTGCAGGACCAAACATGCCCCAACCTCAACCCTGGGCTGCCCTGAAATTCCCAAGGGAACCCCACAAACTGTCATCAGGAATCTTGGCTGACCACTTTTCCTTTTCAGAGAAAAAGGCAGGTCTTTGTCTAGTGGGGTCTGTGAGCCTGAGTGGCCGGACGCCTCCAAAAAATCCAAATGAACAAGGATATGTGTCAGACCCAACCTGCCCCCACCTCAACCCTGTGCTGCCCTGACAGTCCCAAGGGAACCCTACAAACTGACAGCAGGAACCTGGGCTGGCCACTTTTTTTTTCTCGGGGAAAAAGGCCAGTCTTTGTCTCAAGGGATCATTGGCCCTGAGTGGCAGGACGCCTCCAAAAAATCCAAACGAACAAGGATATGTGTCAGACCCAACCTGTCCCCTCTTCAAACCTGTGCTACCTAGATATTCCCAAGGGAACTCTATCAACTGACAGAAGGAACCTGGGCTGGCAATTATTCTGTCCCAGGGAAAATGGCCACGCGTTGTCTCCAGGGGGCTTATGGCCCTGAGTGGCCGGATGCCTTCAACAAATCTGAATGGTTAAGGATGTGTCCCAGACCCAACCTGCCCCCACCTAAAACCTCTGCTGCCCTGACAGTCCCACGGGAACCCTACAAATTGACAGAAGGAACCTGGGCTGGCAACTTTTCTTACTGAGGGAAAAGGGCCGGTATTTGTCTCCAGGGGCCTGTGGCCCTGAGTGGCCAGATGCCTCCAACAAATCTGAATGGTTAAGGATGTGTCCCAGACCCAACCTGCCCCCACCTAAAACCTCTGCTGCCCTGACAGTCCCACGCGAACCCTACAAATTGACAGAAGGAACCTGGGCTGGCAACTTTTCTTACTGAGGGAAAAGGGCCGGTCTTTGTCTCCAGGGGCCTGTGGCCCTGAGTGGCCAGATGCCTCCAACAAATCTGAATCGGTTAAGGATGTGTTCCAGACCCAACCTGCCCCCACCTCAAACTTCTGCTGTCCTGACAGTCCCAAAGGAACCCTACAAACTGGCATCAGCATCCTGGGCTGGCCCCTTTTCTTTTCCAGGGAAATGGCCAGTCTTTGTCTCCAGGGGTCTGCGGTCCTGAGTGGACAGACGCCTCCAAAAAATTCAAACAAAGCAGGACATGTGCAGGACCAAACCTGCCCCAACCTCAACCCTGGGCTGCCCTGAAATTCCCGAGGGAACCCCACAAACTGTCATCAGGAATCTTGGCTGACCACTTTTCCTTTTCAGAGAAAAAGGCAGGTCTTTGTCTAGTGGGGTCTGTGGGCCTGAGTGGCCGGACGCCTCCAAAAAATCCAAACGAACAAGGATATGTGTCAGACCCAACCTGTCCCCTCTTCAAACCTGTGCTACCTAGATATTCCCAAGGGAACTCTATCAACTGACAGCAGGAACCTGGGCTGGCAACTATACTGTCCCAGGGAAAAGGGCTATGCGTTGTCTCCATGGGCCTGTGGCCCTGAGTGGCCGGATGCCTCCAACAAATCTGAAATATTAAGGATGTGTCCCAGACCCAACCTGCCCCCACCTCAAACCTGTGCTTCCCTGACAGTTCCAAGGGAACCCTACAAACTGACAGAAGGAACCTGGGCTGGCAATTATTCTGTCCCAGGGAAAATGGCCACGCGTTGTCTCCAGGGGCTTATGGCCCTGAGTGGCCAGATGCCTCCAACAAATCTGAATGGTTAAGGATGTGTCCCAGACCCAACCTGCCCCCACCTAAAACCTCTGCTGCCTGAAAGTCACAAGGGAACCCTACAAATTGACAGAAGGAACCTGGGCTGGCAACTTTTCTTACTGAGGGAAAAGGGCCGGTATTTGTCTCCAGGGGCCTGTGGCCCTGAGTGGCCAGATGCCTCCAACAAATCTGAATCGGTTAAGGATGTGTTCCAGACCCAACCTGCCCCCACCTCAAACTTCTGCTGCCCTGGCAGTCCCAAAGGAACCCTACAAACAGGCATCAGCATCCTGGGCTGGCCCCTTTTCTTTTCCAGGGAAAAGGGCCAGTCTTTGTGTCCAGGGATGTGTGGCCCGGAGTGGCCGGACGCCTCCAAAAAATCGGAACGATTAAGGATGTGTCCCAGACCAAACCTGCCCCCACCTCAAACCTCTGCTGCCCAGACAGTCCCAAGGGAACCCTACAAACTGGCATCAGCATCCTGGGCTGGCAAGTTTTCTTTCCCAGGGAAAAGGGCCAGTCTTTGTGTCCAGGGGTCTGCGGTCCTGAGTGGCCAGACACTTCCAAAAAATCTGAAAGATTAAGGATGTGTCCCAGACCCAACCTGCCCCCACCTCAAAGCTCTGCTGCCCTGACAGTCCCAAGGGAACCCTACAAAATGACATCAGCATCCTGGGCTGGCCCCTTTTCTTTTCCAGGGAAAAGGGCCAGTCTTTGTGTCCAGGGATCTGTGGCCCGGAGTGGCCGGACGCCTCCAAAAAATCGGAACAATTAAGGATGTGTCCCAGACCCAACCTGCCCCCACCTCAAAGCTCTGCTGCCTGACAGTCCCAAGGGAACCCTACAAACTGACAGCAGCATCCTGGGCTGGCAAGTTTTCTTTCACAGGGAAAAGGGCCAGTCTTTGTGTCCAGGGATCTGTGGCCCGGAGTGGCCGGACGCCTCCAAAAAAGCGGAACGATTAAGGATGTGTCCCAGACCAAACATGCCCCACCCTCGACCCTGTGTTGCCCTGACAGTCCCAAGGGAACCCTACAAACTGACAGCAGGAACCTGGGCTGGCCACTTTTTTTTCTCAGGGAAAAAGGCCGGTCATTTTCTCAAGGGATCATTGGCCCTGAGTGTCCAGACGCCTCCAAAAAATCCAAACGAACAAGGATATGTGTCAGACCCAACCTGTCCCCTCTTCAAACCTGTGCTACATAGATATTCTCAAGGGAACTCAATCAACTGACAGCAGGAACCTGAGCTGGCAACTATTCTGTCCCAGGGAAAAGGGCCACGCCTTGTCTCCATGGGCCTGTGGCCCTGAGTGGCTGGATGCCTCCAACAAATCTGAAAGATTAAGGATGTGTCCCAGACCCAACCTGCCCCTACATATAACCTCTGCTGCCCTGACAGTCCCTAGGAAACCCTACAAACTGATAGAAGGAACCTGGGCTGGCCCCTTTTCTTTTCCAGGGAAATGGCCAGTCTTTGTCTCCAGGGGTCTGCGGTCCTGAGTGGACAGACGCCTCCAAAAAATTCAAACAAAGCAGGACATGTGCAGGACCAAACATGCCCCAACCTCAACCCTGGGCTGCCCTGAAATTCCCAAGGGAACCCCACAAACTGTCATCAGGAATCTTGGCTGACCACTTTTCCTTTTCAGAGAAAAAGGCAGGTCTTTGTCTAGTGGGGTCTGTGGGCCTGAGTGGCCGGACGCCTCCAAAAAATCCAAATGAACTAGGATATGTGTCAGACCCAACCTGCCCCCACCTCAACCCTGTGCTGCCCTGACAGTCCCAAGGGAACCCTACAAACTGACAGCAGGAACCTGGGCTGGCCACTTTTTTTTTCTCGGGGAAAAAGGCCAGTCTTTGTCTCAAGGGATCATTGGCCCTGAGTGGCAGGACGCCTCCAAAAAATCCAAACGAACAAGGATATGTGTCAGACCCAACCTGTCCCCTCTTCAAACCTGTGCTACCTAGATATTCCCAAGGGAACTCTATCAACTGACAGCAGGAACCTGGGCTGGCAACTATACTGTCCCAGGGAAAAGGGCCATGCGTTGTCTCCATGGGCCTGTGGCCCTGAGTGGCCGGATGCCTCCAACAAATCTGAAAGATTAAGGATGTGTCCCAGACCCAACCTGCCCCCACCTCAAACCTGTGCTTCCCTGACAGTTCCAAGGGAACCCTACAAACTGACAGAAGGAACCTGGGCTGGCAATTATTCTGTCCCAGGGAAAATGGCCACGCGTTGTCTCCAGGGGCTTATGGCCCTGAGTGGCTGGATGCCTCCAACAAATCTGAATGGTTAAGGATGTGTCCCAGACCCAACCTGCCCCCACCTAAAACCTCTGCTGCCCTGACAGTCCCACGGGAACCCTACAAATTGACAGAAGGAACCTGGGCTGGCAACTTTTCTTACTGAGGGAAAAGGGCCGGTATTTGTCTCCAGGGGCCTGTGGCCCTGAGTGGCCAGATGCCTCCAACAAATCTGAATCGGTTAAGGATGTGTTCCAGACCCAACCTGCCCCCACCTCAAACTTCTGCTGCCCTGGCAGTCCCAAAGGAACCCTACAAACTGGCATCAGCATCCTGGGCTGGCCCCTTTTCTTTTCCAGGGAAAAGGGCCAGTCTTTGTGTCCAGGGATCTGTGGCCCGGAGTGGCCGGACGCCTCCAAAAAATCGGAACGATTAAGGATGTGTCCCAGACCAAACCTGCCCCCACCTCAAACCTCTGCTGCCCTGACAGTCCCAAGGGAACCCTACAAACTGGCATCAGCATCCTGGGCTGGCAAGTTTTCTTTCCCAGGGAAAAGGGCCAGTCTTTGTGTCCAGGGGTCTGCGGTCCTGAGTGGCCAGACACTTCCAAAAAATCTGAAAGATTAAGGATGTGTCCCAGACCCAACCTGCCCCCACCTCAAAGCTCTGCTGCCCTGACAGTCCCAAGGGAACCCTACAAAATGACAGCAGCATCCTGGGGTGGCATGTTTTCTTTCCCAGGGAAAAGGGCCAGTCTTTGTGTCCAGGGGTCTGCGGTCCTGAGTGGCCAGACACTTCCAAAAAATCTGAAAGATTAAGGATGTGTCCCAGACCCAACCTGCCCCCACCTCAAAGCTCTGCTGCCTGACAGTCCCAAGGGAACCCTACAAACTGACAGCAGCATCCTGGGCTGGCAAGTTTTCTTTCACAGGGAAAAGGGCCAGTCTTTGTGTCCAGGGATCTGTGGCCCGGAGTGGCCGGACGCCTCCAAAAAAGCGGAACGATTAAGGATGTGTCCCAGACCAAACATGCCCCACCCTCGACCCTGTGCTGCCCTGACAGTCCCAAGGGAACCCTACAAACTGACAGCAGGAACCTGGGCTGGCCACTTTTTTTCTCAGGGAAAAAGGCCGGTCATTTTCTCAAGGGATCATTGGCCCTGAGTGTCCAGACGCCTCCAAAAAATCCAAACGAACAAGGATATGTGTCAGACCCAACCTGCCCCCACCTCAAACCTCTGCTGCCCTGACAGTCCCAAGGGAACCCTACAAACTGGCATCAGCATCCTGGGCTGGCAAGTTTTCTTTCCCAGGGAAAAGGGCCAGTCTTTGTGTCCAGGGATCTGTGGCCCTGAGTGGCCAAACACTTCCAAAAAATCTGAAAGATTAAGGATGTGTCCCAGACCCAACCTGCCCCCACCTCAAAGCTCTGCTGCCTGAATGTCCCAAGGGAACCCTACAAACTGACAGCAGCATCCTGGGCTGGCAAGTTTTCTTTCACAGGGAAAAGGGCCAGTCTTTGTGTCCAGGGATCTGTGGCCCGGAGTGGCCGGACGCCTCCCAAAAATCGGAACGATTAAGGATGTGTCCCAGACCAAACATGCCCCACCCTCGACCCTGTGCTGCCCTGACAGTCCCAAGGGAACCCTACAAACTGACAGCAGGAACCTGGGCTGGCCACTTTTTTTTCTCAGGGAAAAAGGCCGGTCATTTTCTCAAGGGATCATTGGCCCTGAGTGGCCAAACGCCTCCAACAAATCTGAAAGATTAAGGATGTGTCCCAGACCCAACCTGCCCCCACCTCAAACCTCTGCTGCCCTGACAGTCCCAAGGGAACCCTACAAACTGGCATCAGCATCCTGGGCTGGCAAGTTTTCTTTCCCAGGGAAAAGGGCCAGTCTTTGTGTCCAGGGATCTGTGGCCCTGAGTGGCCAAACACTTCCAAAAAATCTGAAAGATTAAGGATGTGTCCCAGACCCAACCTGCCCCCACCTCAAAGCTCTGCTGCCTGACAGTCCCAAGGGAACCCTACAAACTGACAGCAGCATCCTGGGCTGGCAAGTTTTCTTTCACAGGGAAAAGGGCCAGTCTTTGTGTCCAGGGATCTGTGGCCCGGAGTGGCCGGACGCCTCCAAAAAAGCAGAACGATTAAGGATGTGTCCCAGACCAAACATGCCCCACCCTCGACCCTGTGCTGCCCTGACAGTCCCAAGGGAACCCTACAAACTGACAGCAGGAACCTGGGCTGGCCACTTTTTTTTCTCAGGGAAAAAGGCCGGTCATTTTCTCAAGGGATCATTGGCCCTGAGTGTCCAGACGCCTCCAAAAAATCCAAACGAACAAGGATATGTGTCAGACCCAACCTGTCCCCTCTTCAAACCTGTGCTACCTAGATATTCTCAAGGGAACTCAATCAACTGACAGCAGGAACCTGAGCTGGCAACTATTCTGTCCCAGGGAAAAGGGCCACGCCTTGTCTCCATGGGCCTGTGGCCCTGAGTGGCTGGATGCCTCCAACAAATCTGAAAGATTAAGGATGTGTCCCAGACCCAACCTGCCCCTACATATAACCTCTGCTGCCCTGACAGTCCCTAGGAAACCCTACAAACTGATAGAAGGAACCTGGGCTGGCCCCTTTTCTTTTCCAGGGAAATGGCCAGTCTTTGTCTCCAGGGGTCTGCGGTCCTGAGTGGACAGACGCCTCCAAAAAATTCAAACAAAGCAGGACATGTGCAGGACCAAACATGCCCCAACCTCAACCCTGGGCTGCCCTGAAATTCCCAAGGGAACCCCACAAACTGTCATCAGGAATCTTGGCTGACCACTTTTCCTTTTCAGAGAAAAAGGCAGGTCTTTGTCTAGTGGGGTCTGTGGGCCTGAGTGGCCGGACGCCTCCAAAAAATCCAAATGAACAAGGATATGTGTCAGACCCAACCTGCCCCCACCTCAACCCTGTGCTGCCCTGACAGTCCCAAGGGAACCCTACAAACTGACAGCAGGAACCTGGGCTGGCCACTTTTTTTTTCTCGGGGAAAAAGGCCAGTCTTTGTCTCAAGGGATCATTGGCCCTGAGTGGCAGGACGCCTCCAAAAAATCCAAACGAACAAGGATATGTGTCAGACCCAACCTGTCCCCTCTTCAAACCTGTGCTACCTAGATATTCCCAAGGGAACTCTATCAACTGACAGCAGGAACCTGGGCTGGCAACTATACTGTCCCAGGGAAAAGGGCCATGCGTTGTCTCCATGGGCCTGTGGGCCTGAGTGGCTGGATGCCTCCAACAAATCTGAAAGATTAAGGATGTGTCCCAGACCCAACCTGCCCCCACCTCAAACCTGTGCTTCCCTGACAGTTCCAAGGGAACCCTACAAACTGACAGAAGGAACCTGAGCTGGCAACTATTCTGTCCCAGGGAAAAGGGCCACGCCTTGTCTCCATGGGCCTGTGGGCCTGAGTGGCTGGATGCCTCCAACAAATCTGAAAGATTAAGGATGTGTCCCAGACCAAACCTGCCCCTACATATAACCTCTGCTGCCCTGACAGTCCCTAGGAAACCCTACAAACTGATAGAAGGAACCTGGGCTGGCCCCTTTTCTTTTCCAGGGAAATGGCCAGTCTTTGTGTCCAGGGGTCTGCGGTCCTGAGTGGCCAGACACTTCCAAAAAATCTGAAAGATTAAGGATGTGTCCCAGACCCAACCTGCCCCCACCTCAAAGCTCTGCTGCCTGACAGTCCCAAGGGAACCCTACAAACTGACAGCAGCATCCTGGGCTGGCAAGTTTTCTTTCACAGGGAAAAGGGCCAGTCTTTGTGTCCAGGGATCTGTGGCCCGGAGTGGCCGGACGCCTCCAAAAAAGCGTAACGATTAAGGATGTGTCCCAGACCAAACATGCCCCACCCTCGACCCTGTGCTGCCCTGACAGTCCCAAGGGAACCCTACAAACTGACAGCAGGAACCTGGGCTGGCCACTTTTTTTTCTCGGGGAAAAAGGCCGGTCATTTTCTCAAGGGATCATTGGCCCTGAGTGGCCAAACGCCTCCAACAAATCTGAAAGATTAAGGATGTGTCCCAGACCCAACCTGCCCCCACCTCAAACCTCTTCTGCCCTGACAGTCCCAAGGGAACCCTACAAACTGGCATCAGCATCCTGGGGTGGCATGTTTTCTTTCCCAGGGAAAAGGGCCAGTCTTTGTGTCCAGGGATCTGTGGCCCTGAGTGGCCAAACACTTCCAAAAAATCAGAAAGATTAAGGATGTGTCCCAGACCCAACCTGCCCCCACCTCAAAGCTCTGCTGCCTGACAGTCCCAAGGGAACCCTTCAAACTGACAGCAGCATCCTGGGCTGGCAAGTTTTCTTTCACAGGGAAAAGGGCCAGTCTTTGTGTCCAGGGATCTGTGGCCCGGAGTGGCCGGACGCCTCCCAAAAATCGGAACGATTAAGGATGTGTCCCAGACCAAACATGCCCCACCCTCGACCCTGTGCTGCCCTGACAGTCCCAAGGGAACCCTACAAACTGACAGCAGGAACCTGGGCTGGCCACTTTTTTTTCTCAGGGAAAAAGGCCGGTCATTTTCTCAAGGGATCATTGGCCCTGAGTGTCCAGACGCCTCCAAAAAATCCAAACGAACAAGGATATGTGTCAGACCCAACCTGTCCCCTCTTCAAACCTGTGCTACCTAGATATTCCCAAGGGAACTCTATCAACTGACAGCAGGAACCTGGGCTGGCAACTATACTGTCCCAGGGAAAAGGGCCACGCGTTTTCTCCAGGGGCCTGTGGCCCTGAGTGGCCGGATGCCTCCAAGAAATCTGAAAGATTAAGGATGTGTCCCAGACCCAACCTGCCCCCACCTCAAACCTGTGCTTCCCTGACAGTTCCAAGGGAACCCTACAAACTGACAGCAGGAACCTGGGCTGGCAATTATTCTGTCCCAGGGAAAATGGCCACGTGTTGTCTCCAGGGGCTTATGGCCCTGAGTGGCCGGATGCCTCCAACAAATCTGAATGGTTAAGGATGTGTCCCAGACCCAACCTGCCCCCACCTAAAACCTCTGCTGCCCTGACAGTCCCACGGGAACCCTACAAATTGACAGAAGGAACCTGGGCTGGCAACTTTTCTTACTGAGGGAAAAGGGCCGGTCTTTGTCTCCAGGGGCCTGTGGCCCTGAGTGGCCAGATGCCTCCAACAAATCTGAATCGGTTAAGGATGTGTTCCAGACCCAACCTGCCCCCACCTCAAACTTCTGCTGCCCTGGCAGTCCCAAAGGAACCCTACAAACTGACATCAGCATCCTGGGCTGGCCCCTTTTCTTTTCCAGGGAAAAGGGCCAGTCTTTTGTCTAGGGATCTGTGGCCCGGAGTGGCCGGACACCTCCAAAAAATCGGAACGATTAAGGATGTGTCCCAGACCAAACCTGCCCCCACCTCAAAGCTCTGCTTCCTGACAGTCCCAAGGGAACCCTACAAACTGACAGCAGCATCCTGGGCTGGCAAGTTTTCTTTCACAGGGAAAAGGGCCAGTCTTTGTGTCCAGGGATCTGTGGCCCGGAGTGGCTGGACGCCTCCCAGAAATCGGAACGATTAAGGATGTGTCCCAGACAAAACATGCCCCACCCTCGACCCTGTGCTGCCCTGACAGTCCCAAGGGAACCCTACAAACTGACAGCAGGAACCTGGGCTGGCCACTTTTTTTTCTCAGGGAAAAAGGCCGGTCATTTTCTCAAGGGATCATTGGCCCTGAGTGTCCAGACGCCTCCAAAAAATCCAAACGAACAAGGATATGTGTCAGACCCAACCTGCCACCACTTCAACCCTGTGCTGCCCTGACAGTCCCAAGGGAACCCTACAAACTGACAGCAGGAACCTGGGCTGGCCACTTTTTTTTCTCGGGGAAAAAGGCCGGTCATTTTCTCAAGGGATCATTGGCCCTGAGTGGCCAAACGCCTCCAACAAATCTGAAAGATTAAGGATGTGTCCCAGACCCAACCTGCCCCCACCTCAAACCTCTGCTGCCCTGACAGTCCCAAGGGAACCCTACAAACTGGCATCAGCATCCTGGGGTGGCATGTTTTCTTTCCCAGGGAAAAGGGCCAGTCTTTGTGTCCAGGGATCTGTGGCCCTGAGTGGCCAAACACTTCCAAAAAATCAGAAAGATTAAGGATGTGTCCCAGACCCAACCTGCCCCCACCTCAAAGCTCTGCTGCCTGACAGTCCCAAGGGAACCCTTCAAACTGACAGCAGCATCCTGGGCTGGCAAGTTTTCTTTCACAGGGAAAAGGGCCAGTCTTTGTGTCCAGGGATCTGTGGCCCGGAGTGGCCGGACGCCTCCCAAAAATCGGAACGATTAAGGATGTCTCCCAGACCAAACATGCCCCACCCTCGACCCTGTGCTGCCCTGACAGTCCCAAGGGAACCCTACAAACTGACAGCAGGAACCTGGGCTGGCCACTTTTTTTTCTCAGGGAAAAAGGCCGGTCATTTTCTCAAGGGATCATTGGCCCTGAGTGTCCAGACGCCTCCAAAAAATCCAAACGAACAAGGATATGTGTCAGACCCAACCTGTCCCCTCTTCAAACCTGTGCTACCTAGATATTCCCAAGGGAACTCTATCAACTGACAGCAGGAACCTGGGCTGGCAACTATACTGTCCCAGGGAAAAGGGCCACGCGTTTTCTCCAGGGGCCTGTGGCCCTGAGTGGCCGGATGCCTCCAAGAAATCTGAAAGATTAAGGATGTGTCCCAGACCCAACCTGCCCCCACCTCAAACCTGTGCTTCCCTGACAGTTCCAAGGGAACCCTACAAACTGACAGCAGGAACCTGGGCTGGCAATTATTCTGTCCCAGGGAAAATGGCCACGTGTTGTCTCCAGGGGCTTATGGCCCTGAGTGGCCGGATGCCTCCAACAAATCTGAATGGTTAAGGATGTGTCCCAGACCCAACCTGCCCCCACCTAAAACCTCTGCTGCCCTGACAGTCCCACGGGAACCCTACAAATTGACAGAAGGAACCTGGGCTGGCAACTTTTCTTACTGAGGGAAAAGGGCCGGTCTTTGTCTCCAGGGGCCTGTGGCCCTGAGTGGCCAGATGCCTCCAACAAATCTGAATCGGTTAAGGATGTGTTCCAGACCCAACCTGCCCCCACCTCAAACTTCTGCTGCCCTGGCAGTCCCAAAGGAACCCTACAAACTGACATCAGCATCCTGGGCTGGCCCCTTTTCTTTTCCAGGGAAAAGGGCCAGTCTTTTGTCTAGGGATCTGTGGCCCGGAGTGGCCGGACACCTCCAAAAAATCGGAACGATTAAGGATGTGTCCCAGACCCAACCTGCCCCCACCTCAAACCTGTGCTTCCCTGACAGTCCCAAGGGAACCCTACAAACTGACAGCAGCATCCTGGGCTGGCAAGTTTTCTTTCACAGGGAAAAGGGCCAGTCTTTGTGTCCAGGGATCTGTGGCCCGGAGTGGCTGGACGCCTCCCAGAAATCGGAACGATTAAGGATGTGTCCCAGACAAAACATGCCCCACCCTCGACCCTGTGCTGCCCTGACAGTCCCAAGGGAACCCTACAAACTGACAGCAGGAACCTGGGCTGGCCACTTTTTTTTCTCAGGGAAAAAGGCCGGTCATTTTCTCAAGGGATCATTGGCCCTGAGTGTCCAGACGCCTCCAAAAAATCCAAACGAACAAGGATATGTGTCAGACCCAACCTGCCACCACTTCAACCCTGTGCTGCCCTGACAGTCCCAAGGGAACCCTACAAACTGGCATCAGCATCCTGGGATGGCAAGTTTTCTTTCCCAGGGAAAAGGGCCAGTCTTTGTGTCCAGGGATCTGTGGCCCTGAGTGGCCAAACACTTCCAAAAAATCTGAAAGATTAAGGATGTGTCCCAGACCCAACCTGCCCCCACCTCAAAGCTCTGCTGCCCTGACAGTCCCAAGGGAACCCTACAAACTGACAGCAGCATCCTGGGCTGGCAAGTTTTCTTTCACAGGGAAAAGGGCCAGTCTTTGTGTCCAGGGATCTGTGGCCCGGAGTGGCCGGACGCCTCCCAAAAATCGGAACGATTAAGGATGTGTCCCAGACCAAACATGCCCCACCCTCGACCCTGTGCTGCCCTGACAGTCCCAAGGGAACCCTACAAACTGACAGCAGGAACCTGGGCTGGCCACTTTTTTTTCTCAGGGAAAAAGGCCGGTCATTTTCTCAAGGGATCATTGGCCCTGAGTGTCCAGACGCCTCCAAAAAATCCAAACGAACAAGGATATGTGTCCCAGACCAAACCTGCCCCCACCTCAAACCTCTGCTGCCCTGACAGTCCCAAGGGAACCCTACAAACTGGCATCAGCATCCTGGGCTGGCAAGTTTTCTTTCCCAGGGAAAAGGGCCAGTCTTTGTGTCCAGGGATCTGTGGCCCTGAGTGGCCAAACACTTCCAAAAAATCTGAAAGATTAAGGATGTGTCCCAGACCCAACCTGCCCCCACCTCAAAGCTCTGCTGCCTGAATGTCCCAAGGGAACCCTACAAACTGACAGCAGCATCCTGGGCTGGCAAGTTTTCTTTCACAGGGAAAAGGGCCAGTCTTTGTGTCCAGGGATCTGTGGCCCGGAGTGGCCGGACGCCTCCAAAAAAGCGGAACGATTAAGGATGTGTCCCAGACCAAACATGCCCCACCCTCGACCCTGTGCTGCCCTGACAGTCCCAAGGGAACCCTACAAACTGACAGCAGGAACCTGGGCTGGCCACTTTTTTTTCTCAGGGAAAAAGGCCGGTCATTTTCTCAAGGGATCATTGGCCCTGAGTGGCCAAACGCCTCCAACAAATCTGAAAGATTAAGGATGTGTCCCAGACCCAACCTGCCCCCACCTCAAACCTCTGCTGCCCTGACAGTCCCAAGGGAACCCTACAAACTGGCATCAGCATCCTGGGCTGGCAAGTTTTCTTTCACAGGGAAAAGGGCCAGTCTTTGTGTCCAGGGATCTGTGGCCCTGAGTGGCCAAACACTTCCAAAAAATCTGAAAGATTAAGGATGTGTCCCAGACCCAACCTGCCCCCACCTCAAAGCTCTGCTGCCCTGACAGTCCCAAGGGAACCCTACAAACTGACAGCAGCATCCTGGGCTGGCAAGTTTTCTTTCACAGGGAAAAGGGCCAGTCTTTGTGTCCAGGGATCTGTGGCCCGGAGTGGCCGGACGCCTCCCAAAAATCGGAACGATTAAGGATGTGTCCCAGACCAAACATGCCCCACCCTCGACCCTGTGCTGCCCTGACAGTCCCAAGGGAACCCTACAAACTGACAGCAGGAACCTGGGCTGGCCACTTTTTTTTCTCAGGGAAAAAGGCCGGTCATTTTCTCAAGGGATCATTGGCCCTGAGTGTCCAGACGCCTCCAAAAAATCCAAACGAACAAGGATATGTGTCAGACCCAACCTGCCACCACTTCAACCCTGTGCTGCCCTGACAGTCCCAAGGGAACCCTACAAACTGGCATCAGCATCCTGGGATGGCAAGTTTTCTTTCCCAGGGAAAAGGGCCAGTCTTTGTGTCCAGGGATCTGTGGCCCTGAGTGGCCAAACACTTCCAAAAAATCTGAAAGATTAAGGATGTGTCCCAGACCCAACCTGCCCCCACCTCAAAGCTCTGCTGCCCTGACAGTCCCAAGGGAACCCTACAAACTGACAGCAGCATCCTGGGCTGGCAAGTTTTCTTTCACAGGGAAAAGGGCCAGTCTTTGTGTCCAGGGATCTGTGGCCCGGAGTGGCCGGACGCCTCCCAAAAATCGGAACGATTAAGGATGTGTCCCAGACCAAACATGCCCCACCCTCGACCCTGTGCTGCCCTGACAGTCCCAAGGGAACCCTACAAACTGACAGCAGGAACCTGGGCTGGCCACTTTTTTTTCTCAGGGAAAAAGGCCGGTCATTTTCTCAAGGGATCATTGGCCCTGAGTGTCCAGACGCCTCCAAAAAATCCAAACGAACAAGGATATGTGTCCCAGACCAAACCTGCCCCCACCTCAAACCTCTGCTGCCCTGACAGTCCCAAGGGAACCCTACAAACTGGCATCAGCATCCTGGGCTGGCAAGTTTTCTTTCCCAGGGAAAAGGGCCAGTCTTTGTGTCCAGGGATCTGTGGCCCTGAGTGGCCAAACACTTCCAAAAAATCTGAAAGATTAAGGATGTGTCCCAGACCCAACCTGCCCCCACCTCAAAGCTCTGCTGCCCTGACAGTCCCAAGGGAACCCTACAAACTGACAGCAGCATCCTGGGCTGGCAAGTTTTCTTTCACAGGGAAAAGGGCCAGTCTTTGTGTCCAGGGATCTGTGGCCCGGAGTGGCCGGACGCCTCCAAAAAAGCGGAACGATTAAGGATGTGTCCCAGACCAAACATGCCCCACCCTCGACCCTGTGCTGCCCTGACAGTCCCAAGGGAACCCTACAAACTGACAGCAGGAACCTGGGCTGGCCACTTTTTTTTCTCAGGGAAAAAGGCCGGTCATTTTCTCAAGGGATCATTGGCCCTGAGTGGCCAAACGCCTCCAACAAATCTGAAAGATTAAGGATGTGTCCCAGACCCAACCTGCCCCCACCTCAAACCTCTGCTGCCCTGACAGTCCCAAGGGAACCCTACAAACTGGCATCAGCATCCTGGGCTGGCAAGTTTTCTTTCACAGGGAAAAGGGCCAGTCTTTGTGTCCAGGGATCTGTGGCCCTGAGTGGCCAAACACTTCCAAAAAATCTGAAAGATTAAGGATGTGTCCCAGACCCAACCTGCCCCCACCTCAAAGCTCTGCTGCCTGACAGTCCCAAGGGAACCCTACAAACTGACAGCAGCATCCTGGGCTGGCAAGTTTTCTTTCACAGGGAAAAGGGCCAGTCTTTGTGTCCAGGGATCTGTGGCCCGGAGTGGCCGGACGCCTCCAAAAAAGCAGAACGATTAAGGATGTGTCCCAGACCAAACATGCCCCACCCTCGACCCTGTGCTGCCCTGACAGTCCCAAGGGAACCCTACAAACTGACAGCAGGAACCTGGGCTGGCCACTTTTTTTTCTCAGGGAAAAAGGCCGGTCATTTTCTCAAGGGATCATTGGCCCTGAGTGTCCAGACGCCTCCAAAAAATCCAAACGAACAAGGATATGTGTCAGACCCAACCTGTCCCCTCTTCAAACCTGTGCTACCTAGATATTCTCAAGGGAACTCAATCAACTGACAGCAGGAACCTGAGCTGGCAACTATTCTGTCCCAGGGAAAAGGGCCACGCCTTGTCTCCATGGGCCTGTGGCCCTGAGTGGCTGGATGCCTCCAACAAATCTGAAAGATTAAGGATGTGTCCCAGACCCAACCTGCCCCTACATATAACCTCTGCTGCCCTGACAGTCCCTAGGAAACCCTACAAACTGATAGAAGGAACCTGGGCTGGCCCCTTTTCTTTTCCAGGGAAATGGCCAGTCTTTGTCTCCAGGGGTCTGCGGTCCTGAGTGGACAGACGCCTCCAAAAAATTCAAACAAAGCAGGACATGTGCAGGACCAAACATGCCCCAACCTCAACCCTGGGCTGCCCTGAAATTCCCAAGGGAACCCCACAAACTGTCATCAGGAATCTTGGCTGACCACTTTTCCTTTTCAGAGAAAAAGGCAGGTCTTTGTCTAGTGGGGTCTGTGGGCCTGAGTGGCCGGACGCCTCCAAAAAATCCAAATGAACAAGGATATGTGTCAGACCCAACCTGCCCCCACCTCAACCCTGTGCTGCCCTGACAGTCCCAAGGGAACCCTACAAACTGACAGCAGGAACCTGGGCTGGCCACTTTTTTTTTTCTCGGGGAAAAAGGCCAGTCTTTGTCTCAAGGGATCATTGGCCCTGAGTGGCAGGACGCCTCCAAAAAATCCAAACGAACAAGGATATGTGTCAGACCCAACCTGCCACCACCTCAACCCTGTGCTGCCCTGACAGTCCCAAGGGAACCCTACAAACTGACAGCAGGAACCTGGGCTGGCCACTTTTTTTTTCTCGGGGAAAAAGGCCAGTCTTTGTCTCAAGGGATCATTGGCCCTGAGTGGCCGGACGCCTCCAAAAAATCCAAATGAACAAGGATATGTGTCAGACCCAACCTGCCCCCACCTCAACCCTGTGCTGCCCTGACAGTCCCAAGGGAACCCTACAAACTGACAGCAGGAACCTGGGCTGGCCACTTTTTTTTTCTCGGGGAAAAAGGCCAGTCTTTGTCTCAAGTGATCATTGGCCCTGAGTGGCAGGATGCCTCCAAAAAATCCAAACGAACAAGGATATGTGTCAGACCCAACCTGCCACCACTTCAACCCTGTGCTGCCCTGACAGTCCCAAGGGAACCCTACAAACTGGCATCAGCATCCTGGGATGGCAAGTTTTCTTTCCCAGGGAAAAGGGCCAGTCTTTGTGTCCAGGGATCTGTGGCCCTGAGTGGCCAAACACTTCCAAAAAATCTGAAAGATTAAGGATGTGTCCCAGACCCAACCTGCCCCCACCTCAAAGCTCTGCTGCCCTGACAGTCCCAAGGGAACCCTACAAACTGACAGCAGCATCCTGGGCTGGCAAGTTTTCTTTCACAGGGAAAAGGGCCAGTCTTTGTGTCCAGGGATCTGTGGCCCGGAGTGGCCGGACGCCTCCCAAAAATCGGAACGATTAAGGATGTGTCCCAGACCAAACATGCCCCACCCTCGACCCTGTGCTGCCCTGACAGTTCCAAGGGAACCCTACAAACTGACAGCAGGAACCTGGGCTGGCCACTTTTTTTTCTCAGGGAAAAAGGCCGGTCATTTTCTCAAGGGATCATTGGCCCTGAGTGTCCAGACGCCTCCAAAAAATCCAAACGAACAAGGATATGTGTCAGACCCAACCTGTCCCCTCTTCAAACCTCTGCTACCTAGATATTCTCAAGGGAACTCAATCAACTGACAGCAGGAACCTGAGCTGGCAACTATTCTGTCCCAGGGAAAAGGGCCACGCCTTGTCTCCATGGGCCTGTGGCCCTGAGTGGCTGGATGCCTCCAACAAATCTGAAAGATTAAGGATGTGTCCCAGACCCAACCTGCCCCTACATATAACCTCTGCTGCCCTGACAGTCCCTAGGAAACCCTACAAACTGATAGAAGGAACCTGGGCTGGCCCCTTTTCTTTTCCAGGGAAATGGCCAGTCTTTGTCTCCAGGGGTCTGCGGTCCTGAGTGGCCAGACGCCTCCAAAAAATTCAAACAAAGCAGGACATGTGCAGGACCAAACATGCCCCAACCTCAACCCTGGGCTGCCCTGAAATTCCCAAGGGAACCCCACAAACTGTCATCAGGAATCTTGGCTGACCACTTTTCCTTTTCAGAGAAAAAGGCAGGTCTTTGTCTAGTGGGGTCTGTGGGCCTGAGTGGCCGGACGCCTCCAAAAAATCCAAATGAACAAGGATATGTGTCAGACCCAACCTGCCCCCACCTCAACCCTGTGCTGCCCTGACAGTCCCAAGGGAACCCTACAAACTGACAGCAGGAACCTGGGCTGGCCACTTTTTTTTTCTCGGGGAAAAAGGCCAGTCTTTGTCTCAAGGGATCATTGGCCCTGAGTGGCAGGACGCCTCCAAAAAATCCAAATGAACAAGGATATGTGTCAGACCCAACCTGCCACCACCTCAACCCTGTGCTGCCCTGACAGTCCCAAGGGAACCCTACAAACTGACAGCAGGAACCTGGGCTGGCCACTTTTTTTTTTCTCGGGGAAAAAGGCCAGTCTTTGTCTCAAGGGATCATTGGCCCTGAGTGGCCGGACGCCTCCAAAAAATCCAAATGAACAAGGATATGTGTCAGACCCAACCTGCCCCCACCTCAACCCTGTGCTGCCCTGACAGTCCCAAGGGAACCCTACAAACTGACAGCAGGAACCTGGGCTGGCCACTTTTTTTTTCTCGGGGAAAAAGGCCAGTCTTTGTCTCAAGGGATCATTGGCCCTGAGTGGCAGGATGCCTCCAAAAAATCCAAACGAACAAGGGTATGTGTCAGACCCAACCTGCCACCACTTCAACCCTGTGCTGCCCTGACAGTCCCAAGGGAACCCTACAAACTGGCATCAGCATCCTGGGATGGCAAGTTTTCTTTCCCAGGGAAAAGGGCCAGTCTTTGTGTCCAGGGATCTGTGGCCCGGAGTGGCCAAACACTTCCAAAAAATCTGAAAGATTAAGGATGTGTCCCAGACCCAACCTGCCCCCACCTCAAAGCTCTGCTGCCTGACAGTCCCAAGGGAACCCTACAAACTGACAGCAGCATCCTGGGCTGGCAAGTTTTCTTTCACAGGGAAAAGGGCCAGTCTTTGTGTCCAGGGATCTGTGGCCCGGAGTGGCCGGACGCCTCCCAAAAATCGGAACGATTAAGGATGTCTCCCAGACCAAACATGCCCCACCCTCGACCCTGTGCTGCCCTGACAGTCCCAAGGGAACCCTACAAACTGACAGCAGGAACCTGGGCTGGCCACTTTTTTTTCTCAGGGAAAAAGGCCGGTCATTTTCTCAAGGGATCATTGGCCCTGAGTGTCCAGACGCCTCCAAAAAATCCAAACGAACAAGGATATGTGTCAGACCCAACCTGTCCCCTCTTCAAACCTGTGCTACCTAGATATTCTCAAGGGAACTCAATCAACTGACAGCAGGAACCTGAGCTGGCAACTATTCTGTCCCAGGGAAAAGGGCCACGCCTTGTCTCCATGGGCCTGTGGCCCTGAGTGGCTGGATGCCTCCAACAAATCTGAAAGATTAAGGATGTGTCCCAGACCCAACCTGCCCCTACATATAACCTCTGCTGCCCTGACAGTCCCTAGGAAACCCTACAAACTGATAGAAGGAACCTGGGCTGGCCCCTTTTCTTTTCCAGGGAAATGGCCAGTCTTTGTCTCCAGGGGTCTGCGGCCCTGAGTGGACAGACGCCTCCAAAAAATTCAAACAAAGCAGGACATGTGCAGGACCAAACATGCCCCAACCTCAACCCTGGGCTGCCCTGAAATTCCCAAGGGAACCCCACAAACTGTCATCAGGAATCTTGGCTGACCACTTTTCCTTTTCAGAGAAAAAGGCAGGTCTTTGTCTAGTGGGGTCTGTGGGCCTGAGTGGCCGGACGCCTCCAAAAAATCCAAACGAACAAGGATATGTGTCAGACCCAACCTGCCCCCACCTCAACCCGGTGCTGCCCTGACAGTTCCAAGGGAACCCTACAAAATGACAGCAGGAACCTGGGCTGGCAACTATACTGTCCCAGGGAAAAGGGCCACGCGTTGTCTCAATGGGCCTGTGGCCCTGAGTGGCCGGATGCCTCCAACAAATCTGAAAAGTTAAGGATGTGTCCCAGACCCAACCTGCCCCCACCTCAAACCTGTGCTGCCCTGACAGTTCCAAGGGAACCCTACAAACTGACAGAAGGAACCTGGGCTGGCCACTTTTTTTTTCTCGGGGAAAAAGGCCAGTCTTTGTCTCAAGGGATCATTGGCCCTGAGTGGCAGGACGCCTCCAAAAAATCCAAACGAACAAGGATATGTGTCAGACCCAACCTGTCCCCTCTTCAAACCTGTGCTACCTAGATATTCCCAAGGGAACTCTATCAACTGACAGCAGGAACCTGGGCTGGCAACTATACTGTCCCAGGGAAAAGGGCCACGCGTTGTCTCCATGGGCCTGTGGCCCTGAGTGGCCGGATGCCTCCAACAAATCTGAAAGATTAAGGATGTGTCCCAGACCCAACCTGCCCCCACCTCAAACCTGTGCTTCCCTGACAGTTCCAAGGGAACCCTACAAACTGACAGAAGGAACCTGGGCTGGCAATTATTCTGTCCCAGGGAAAATGGCCATGCGTTGTCTCCAGGGGCTTATGGCCCTGAGTGGCCGGATGCCTCCAACAAATCTGAATGGTTAAGGATGTGTCCCAGACCCAACCTGCCCCCACCTAAAACCTCTGCTGCCCTGACAGTCCCACGGGAACCCTACAAATTGACAGAAGGAACCTGGGCTGGCAACTTTTCTTACTGAGGGAAAAGGGCCGGTCTTTGTCTCCAGGGGCCTGTGGCCCTGAGTGGCCAGATGCCTCCAACAAATCTGAATCGGTTAAGGATGTGTTCCAGACCCAACCTGCCCCCACCTCAAACTTCTGCTGCCCTGGCAGTCCCAAAGGAACCCTACAAACTGACATCAGCATCCTGGGCTGGCCCCTTTTCTTTTCCAGGGAAAAGGGCCAGTCTTTGTGTCCAGGGATCTGTGGCCCGGAGTGGCCGGACGCCTCCAAAAAATCGGAACGATTAAGGATGTGTCCTAGACCAAACATGCCCCCACCTCAAAGCTCTGCTGCCTGACAGTCCCAAGGGAACCCTACAAATTGACAGCAGCATCCTGGGCTGGCAAGTTTTCTTTCACAGGGAAAAGGGCCAGTCTTTGTGTCCAGGGATCTGTGGCCCGGAGTGGCCGGACGCCTCCAAAAAAGCGGAACGATTAAGGATGTGTCCCAGACCAAACATGCCCCACCCTCGACCCTGTGCTGCCCTGACAGTCCCAAGGGAACCCTACAAACTGACAGCAGGAACCTGGGCTGGCCACTTTTTTTTCTCAGGGAAAAAGGCCGGTCATTTTCTCAAGGGATCATTGGCCCTGAGTGTCCAGACGCCTCCAAAAAATCCAAACGAACAAGGATATGTGTCAGACCCAACCTGTCCCCTCTTCAAACCTGTGCTACCTAGATATTCCCAAGGGAACTCTATCAACTGACAGCAGGAACCTGGGCTGGCAACTATACTGTCCCAGGGAAAAGGGCCACGCGTTGTCTCCATGGGCCTGTGGCCCTGAGTGGCCGGATGCCTCCAACAAATCTGAAAGATTAAGGATGTGTCCCAGACCCAACCTGCCCCCACCTCAAACCTGTGCTTCCCTGACAGTTCCAAGGGAACCCTACAAACTGACAGAAGGAACCTGGGCTGGCAATTATTCTGTCCCAGGGAAAATGGCCATGCGTTGTCTCCAGGGGCTTATGGCCCTGAGTGGCCGGATGCCTCCAACAAATCTGAATGGTTAAGGATGTGTCCCAGACCCAACCTGCCCCCACCTAAAACCTCTGCTGCCCTGACAGTCCCACGGGAACCCTACAAATTGACAGAAGGAACCTGGGCTGGCAACTTTTCTTACTGAGGGAAAAGGGCCGGTCTTTGTCTCCAGGGGCCTGTGGCCCTGAGTGGCCAGATGCCTCCAACAAATCTGAATCGGTTAAGGATGTGTTCCAGACCCAACCTGCCCCCACCTCAAACTTCTGCTGCCCTGGCAGTCCCAAGGGAACCCTACAAACTGACATCAGCATCCTGGGCTGGCCCCTTTTCTTTTCCAGGGAAAAGGGCCAGTCTTTGTGTCCAGGGATCTGTGGCCCGGAGTGGCCGGACGCCTCCAAAAAATCGGAACAATTAAGGATGTGTCCCAGACCAAACCTGCCCCCACCTCAAAGCTCTGCTGCCTGACAGTCCCAAGGGAACCCTACAAACTGACAGCAGCATCCTGGGCTGGCAAGTTTTCTTTCACAGGGAAAAGGGCCAGTCTTTGTGTCCAGGGATCTGTGGCCCGGAGTGGCCGGACGCCTCCAAAAAAGCGGAACGATTAAGGATGTGTCCCAGACCAAACATGCCCCACCCTCGACCCTGTGCTGCCCTGACAGTCCCAAGGGAACCCTACAAACTGACAGCAGGAACCTGGGCTGGCCACTTTTTTTTCTCAGGGAAAAAGGCCGGTCATTTTCTCAAGGGATCATTGGCCCTGAGTGTCCAGACGCCTCCAAAAAATCCAAACGAACAAGGATATGTGTCAGACCCAACCTGTCCCCTCTTCAAACCTGTGCTACCTAGATATTCTCAAGGGAACTCAATCAACTGACAGCAGGAACCTGAGCTGGCAACTATTCTGTCCCAGGGAAAAGGGCCACGCCTTGTCTCCATGGGCCTGTGGCCCTGAGTGGCTGGATGCCTCCAACAAATCTGAAAGATTAAGGATGTGTCCCAGACCCAACCTGCCCCTACATATAACCTCTGCTGCCCTGACAGTCCCTAGGAAACCCTACAAACTGATAGAAGGAACCTGGGCTGGCCCCTTTTCTTTTCCAGGGAAATGGCCAGTCTTTGTCTCCAGGGGTCTGCGGTCCTGAGTGGCCAGACGCCTCCAAAAAATTCAAACAAAGCAGGACATGTGCAGGACCAAACATGCCCCAACCTCAACCCTGGGCTGCCCTGAAATTCCCAAGGGAACCCTACAAATTGACAGCAGCATCCTGGGCTGGCAAGTTTTCTTTCACAGGGAAAAGGGCCAGTCTTTGTGTCCAGGGATCTGTGGCCCGGAGTGGCCGGACGCCTCCAAAAAAGCGGAACGATTAAGGATGTGTCCCAGACCAAACATGCCCCACCCTCGACCCTGTGCTGCCCTGACAGTCCCAAGGGAACCCTACAAACTGACAGCAGGAACCTGGGCTGGCCACTTTTTTTTCTCAGGGAAAAAGGCCGGTCATTTTCTCAAGGGATCATTGGCCCTGAGTGTCCAGACGCCTCCAAAAAATCCAAACGAACAAGGATATGTGTCAGACCCAACCTGTCCCCTCTTCAAACCTGTGCTACCTAGATATTCCCAAGGGAACTCTATCAACTGACAGCAGGAACCTGGGCTGGCAACTATACTGTCCCAGGGAAAAGGGCCACGCGTTTTCTCCAGGGGCCTGTGGCCCTGAGTGGCCGGATGCCTCCAACAAATCTGAAAGATTAAGGATGTGTCCCAGACCCAACCTGCCCCCACCTCAAACCTGTGCTTCCCTGACAGTTCCAAGGGAACCCTACAAACTGACAGCAGGAACCTGGGCTGGCAATTATTCTGTCCCAGGGAAAATGGCCACGTGTTGTCTCCAGGGGCTTATGGCCCTGAGTGGCCGGATGCCTCCAACAAATCTGAATGGTTAAGGATGTGTCCCAGACCCAACCTGCCCCCACCTAAAACCTCTGCTGCCCTGACAGTCCCACGGGAACCCTACAAATTGACAGAAGGAACCTGGGCTGGCAACTTTTCTTACTGAGGGAAAAGGGCCGGTCTTTGTCTCCAGGGGCCTGTGGCCCTGAGTGGCCAGATGCCTCCAACAAATCTGAATCGGTTAAGGATGTGTTCCAGACCCAACCTGCCCCCACCTCAAACTTCTGCTGCCCTGGCAGTCCCAAGGGAACCCTACAAACTGACATCAGCATCCTGGGCTGGCCCCTTTTCTTTTCCAGGGAAAAGGGCCAGTCTTTTGTCTAGGGATCTGTGGCCCGGAGTGGCCGGACGCCTCCAAAAAATCGGAACGATTGAGGATGTGTCCCAGACCAAACCTGCCCCCACCTCAAAGCTCTGCTGCCTGACAGTCCCAAGGGAACCCTACAAACTGACAGCAGCATCCTGGGCTGGCAAGTTTTCTTTCACAGGGAAAAGGGCCAGTCTTTGTGTCCAGGGATCTGTGGCCCGGAGTGGCCGGACGCCTCCAAAAAAGCAGAACGATTAAGGATGTGTCCCAGACCAAACATGCCCCACCCTCGACCCTGTGCTGCCCTGACAGTCCCAAGGGAACCCTACAAACTGACAGCAGGAACCTGGGCTGGCCACTTTTTTTTCTCAGGGAAAAAGGCCGGTCATTTTCTCAAGGGATCATTGGCCCTGAGTGTCCAGACGCCTCCAAAAAATCCAAACGAACAAGGATATGTGTCAGACCCAACCTGTCCCCTCTTCAAACCTGTGCTACCTAGATATTCTCAAGGGAACTCAATCAACTGACAGCAGGAACCTGAGCTGGCAACTATTCTGTCCCAGGGAAAAGGGCCACGCCTTGTCTCCATGGGCCTGTGGCCCTGAGTGGCTGGATGCCTCCAACAAATCTGAAAGATTAAGGATGTGTCCCAGACCCAACCTGCCCCTACATATAACCTCTGCTGCCCTGACAGTCCCTAGGAAACCCTACAAACTGATAGAAGGAACCTGGGCTGGCCCCTTTTCTTTTCCAGGGAAATGGCCAGTCTTTGTCTCCAGGGGTCTGCGGTCCTGAGTGGACAGACGCCTCCAAAAAAATTCAAACAAATCAGGTCATGTGCAGGACCAAACATGCCCCAACCTCAACCCTGGGCTGCCCTGAAATTCCCAAGGGAACCCCACAAACTCTCATCAGGAATCTTGGCTGACCACTTTTCCTTTTCAGAGAAAAAGGCAGGTCTTTGTCTAGTGGGGTCTGTGGGCCTGAGTGGCCGGACGCCTCCAAAAAATCCAAACGAACAAGGATATGTGTCAGACCCAACCTGCCCCCACCTCAACCCTGTGCTGCCCTGACAGTCCCAAGGGAACCCTACAAACTGACAGCAGGAACCTTGGCTGGCCACTTTTTTTTTCTCGGGGAAAAAGGCCAGTCTTTGTCTCAAGGGATCATTGGCCCTGAGTGGCAGGACGCCTCCAAAAAATCCAAACGAACAAGGATATGTGTCAGACCCAACCTGCCACCACCTCAACCCTGTGCTGCCCTGACAGTCCCAAGGGAACCCTACAAACTGACAGCAGGAACCTGGGCTGGCCACTTTTTTTTTTTCTCGGGGAAAAAGGCCAGTCTTTGTCTCAAGGGATCATTGGCCCTGAGTGGCCGGACGCCTCCAAAAAATCCAAATGAACAAGGATATGTGTCAGACCCAACCTGCCCCCACCTCAACCCTGTGCTGCCCTGACAGTCCCAAGGGAACCCTACAAACTGACAGCAGGAACCTGGGCTGGCCACTTTTTTTTTCTCGGGGAAAAAGGCCAGTCTTTGTCTCAAGGGATCATTGGCCCTGAGCGGCAGGATGCCTCCAAAAAATCCAAACGAACAAGGGTATGTGTCAGACCCAACCTGCCACCACTTCAACCCTGTGCTGCCCTGACAGTCCCAAGGGAACCCTACAAACTGGCATCAGCATCCTGGGATGGCAAGTTTTCTTTCCCAGGGAAAAGGGCCAGTCTTTGTGTCCAGGGATCTGTGGCCCTGAGTGGCCAAACACTTCCAAAAAATCTGAAAGATTAAGGATGTGTCCCAGACCCAACCTGCCCCCACCTCAAACCTCTGCTGCCCTGACAGTCCCAAGGGAACCCTACAAACTGACAGCAGCATCCTGGGCTGGCAAGTTTTCTTTCACAGGGAAAAGGGCCAGTCTTTGTGTCCAGGGATCTTTGGCCCGGAGTGGCCGGACGCCTCCCAAAAATCAGAACGATTAAGGATGTGTCCCAGACCAAACATGCCCCACCCTCGACCCTGTGCTGCCCTGACAGTCCCAAGGGAACCCCACAAACTGACAGCAGGAACCTGGGCTGGCCACTTTTTTTTCTCAGAGAAAAAGGCCGGTCATTTTCTCAAGGGATCATTGGCCCTGAGTGTCCAGACGCCTCCAAAAAATCCAAACGAAAAAGGATATGTGTCAGACCCAACCTGTCCCCTCTTCAAACCTGTGCTACCTAGATATTCTCAAGGGAACTCAATCAACTGACAGCAGGAACCTGAGCTGGCAACTATTCTGTCCCAGGGAAAAGGGCCACGCCTTGTCTCCATGGGCCTGTGGGCCTGAGTGGCTGGATGCCTCAAACAAATCTGAAAGATTAAGGATGTGTCCCAGACCAAACCTGCCCCTACATATAACCTCTGCTGCCCTGACAGTCCCTAGGAAACCCTACAAACTGATAGAAGGAACCTGGGCTGGCCCCTTTTCTTTTCCAGGGAAATGGCCAGTCTTTGTCTCCAGGGGTCTGCGGTCCTGAGTGGACAGACGCCTCCAAAAAATTCAAACAAAGCAGGACATGTGCAGGACCAAACATGCCCCAACCTCAACCCTGGGCTGCCCTGAAATTCCCAAGGGAACCCCACAAACTGTCATCAGGAATCTTGGCTGACCACTTTTCCTTTTCAGAGAAAAAGGCAGGTCTTTGTCTAGTGGGGTCTGTGGGCCTGAGTGGCCGGACGCCTCCAAAAAATCCAAATGAACAAGGATATGTGTCAGACCCAACCTGCCCCCACCTCAACCCTGTGCTGCCCTGACAGTCCCAAGGGAACCCTACAAACTGACAGCAGGAACCTTGGCTGGCCACTTTTTTTTTCTCGGGGAAAAAGGCCAGTCTTTGTCTCAAGGGATCATTGGCCCTGAGTGGCAGGACGCCTCCAAAAAATCCAAACGAACAAGGATATGTGTCAGACCCAACCTGCCACCACCTCAACCCTGTGCTGCCCTGACAGTCCCAAGGGAACCCTACAAACTGACAGCAGGAACCTGGGCTGGCCACTTTTTTTTTTTCTCGGGGAAAAAGGCCAGTCTTTGTCTCAAGGGATCATTGGCCCTGAGTGGCCGGACGCCTCCAAAAAATCCAAATGAACAAGGATATGTGTCAGACCCAACCTGCCCCCACCTCAACCCTGTGCTGCCCTGACAGTCCCAAGGGAACCCTACAAACTGACAGCAGGAACCTGGGCTGGCCACTTTTTTTTTCTCGGGGAAAAAGGCCAGTCTTTGTCTCAAGGGATCATTGGCCCTGAGCGGCAGGATGCCTCCAAAAAATCCAAACGAACAAGGATATGTGTCAGACCCAACCTGCCACCACTTCAACCCTGTGCTGCCCTGACAGTCCCAAGGGAACCCTACAAACTGGCATCAGCATCCTGGGATGGCAAGTTTTCTTTCCCAGGGAAAAGGGCCAGTCTTTGTGTCCAGGGATCTGTGGCCCTGAGTGGCCAAACACTTCCAAAAAATCTGAAAGATTAAGGATGTGTCCCAGACCCAACCTGCCCCCACCTCAAAGCTCTGCTGCCCTGACAGTCCCAAGGGAACCCTACAAACTGACAGCAGCATCCTGGGCTGGCAAGTTTTCTTTCACAGGGAAAAGGGCCAGTCTTTGTGTCCAGGGATCTTTGGCCCGGAGTGGCCGGACGCCTCCCAAAAATCAGAACGATTAAGGATGTGTCCCAGACCAAACATGCCCCACCCTCGACCCTGTGCTGCCCTGACAGTCCGAAGGGAACCCCACAAACTGACAGCAGGAACCTGGGCTGGCCACTTTTTTTTCTCAGGGAAAAAGGCCGGTCATTTTCTCAAGGGATCATTGGCCCTGAGTGTCCAGACGCCTCCAAAAAATCCAAACGAAAAAGGATATGTGTCAGACCCAACCTGTCCCCTCTTCAAACCTGTGCTACCTAGATATTCTCAAGGGAACTCAATCAACTGACAGCAGGAACCTGAGCTGGCAACTATTCTGTCCCAGGGAAAAGGGCCACGCCTTGTCTCCATGGGCCTGTGGCCCTGAGTGGCTGGATGCCTCCAACAAATCTGAAAGATTAAGGATGTGTCCCAGACCCAACCTGCCCCTACATATAACCTCTGCTGCCCTGACAGTCCCTAGGAAACCCTACAAACTGATAGAAGGAACCTGGGCTGGCCCCTTTTCTTTTCCAGGGAAATGGCCAGTCTTTGTCTCCAGGGGTCTGCGGTCCTGAGTGGACAGACGCCTCCAAAAAATTCAAACAAAGCAGGACATGTGCAGGACCAAACATGCCCCAACCTCAACCCTGGGCTGCCCTGAAATTCCCAAGGGAACCCCACAAACTGTCATCAGGAATCTTGGCTGACCACTTTTCCTTTTCAGAGAAAAAGGCAGGTCTTTGTCTAGTGGGGTCTGTGGGCCTGAGTGGCCGGACGCCTCCAAAAAATCCAAATGAACAAGGATATGTGTCAGACCCAACCTGCCCCCACCTCAACCCTGTGCTGCCCTGACAGTCCCAAGGGAACCCTACAAACTGACAGCAGGAACCTTGGCTGGCCACTTTTTTTTTCTCGGGGAAAAAGGCCAGTCTTTGTCTCAAGGGATCATTGGCCCTGAGTGGCAGGACGCCTCCAAAAAATCCAAACGAACAAGGATATGTGTCAGACCCAACCTGCCACCACCTCAACCCTGTGCTGCCCTGACAGTCCCAAGGGAACCCTACAAACTGACAGCAGGAACCTGGGCTGGCCACTTTTTTTTTTTCTCGGGGAAAAAGGCCAGTCTTTGTCTCAAGGGATCATTGGCCCTGAGTGGCCGGACGCCTCCAAAAAATCCAAATGAACAAGGATATGTGTCAGACCCAACCTGCCCCCACCTCAACCCTGTGCTGCCCTGACAGTCCCAAGGGATCCCTACAAACTGACAGCAGGAACCTGGGCTGGCCACTTTTTTTTTCTCGGGGAAAAAGGCCAGTCTTTGTCTCAAGGGATCATTGGCCCTGAGCGGCAGGATGCCTCCAAAAAATCCAAACGAACAAGGATATGTGTCAGACCCAACCTGCCACCACTTCAACCCTGTGCTGCCCTGACAGTCCCAAGGGAACCCTACAAACTGGCATCAGCATCCTGGGATGGCAAGTTTTCTTTCCCAGGGAAAAGGGCCAGTCTTTGTGTCCAGGGATCTGTGGCCCTGAGTGGCCAAACACTTCCAAAAAATCTGAAAGATTAAGGATGTGTCCCAGACCCAACCTGCCCCCACCTCAAAGCTCTGCTGCCCTGACAGTCCCAAGGGAACCCTACAAACTGACAGCAGCATCCTGGGCTGGCAAGTTTTCTTTCACAGGGAAAAGGGCCAGTCTTTGTGTCCAGGGATCTTTGGCCCGGAGTGGCCGGACGCCTCCCAAAAATCAGAACGATTAAGGATGTGTCCCAGACCAAACATGCCCCACCCTCGACCCTGTGCTGCCCTGACAGTCCCAAGGGAACCCCACAAACTGACAGCAGGAACCTGGGCTGGCCACTTTTTTTTCTCAGGGAAAAAGGCCGGTCATTTTCTCAAGGGATCATTGGCCCTGAGTGTCCAGACGCCTCCAAAAAATCCAAACGAAAAAGGATATGTGTCAGACCCAACCTGTCCCCTCTTCAAACCTGTGCTACCTAGATATTCTCAAGGGAACTCAATCAACTGACAGCAGGAACCTGAGCTGGCAACTATTCTGTCCCAGGGAAAAGGGCCACGCCTTGTCTCCATGGGCCTGTGGGCCTGAGTGGCTGGATGCCTCCAACAAATCTGAAAGATTAAGGATGTGTCCCAGACCCAACCTGCCCCTACATATAACCTCTGCTGCCCTGACAGTCCCTAGGAAACCCTACAAACTGATAGAAGGAACCTGGGCTGGCCCCTTTTCTTTTCCAGGGAAATGGCCAGTCTTTGTCTCCAGGGGTCTGCGGTCCTGAGTGGACAGACGCCTCCAAAAAATTCAAACAAAGCAGGACATGTGCAGGACCAAACATGCCCCAACCTCAACCCTGGGCTGCCCTGAAATTCCCAAGGGAACCCCACAAACTGTCATCAGGAATCTTGGCTGACCACTTTTCCTTTTCAGAGAAAAAGGCAGGTCTTTGTCTAGTGGGGTCTGTGGGCCTGAGTGGCCGGACGCCTCCAAAAAATCCAAATGAACAAGGATATGTGTCAGACCCAACCTGCCCCCACCTCAACCCTGTGCTGCCCTGACAGTCCCAAGGGAACCCTACAAACTGACAGCAGGAACCTGGGCTGGCAACTATACTGTCCCAAGGAAAAGGGCCACGCGTTGTCTCCATGGGCCTGTGGCCCTGAGTGGCCGGATGCCTCCAACAAATCTGAAAAGTTAAGGATGTGTCCCAGACCCAACCTGCCCCCACCTCAAACCTGTGCTGCCCTGACAGTTCCAAGGGAACCCTACAAACTGACAGAAGGAACCTGGGCTGGCCACTTTTTTTTTCTCGGGGAAAAAGGCCAGTCTTTGTCTCAAGGGATCATTGGCCCTGAGTGGCCGGACGCCTCCAAAAAATAGAAACGAACAAGGATATGTGTCAGACCCAACCTGTCCCCTCTTCAAACCTGTGCTACCTAGATATTCCCAAGGGAACTCTATCAACTGACAGCAGGAACCTGGGCTGGCAACTATACTGTCCCAGGGAAAAGGGCCACGCGTTGTCTCCATGGGCCTGTGGCCCTGAGTGGCCGGATGCCTCCAACAAATCTGAAAGATTAAGGATGTGTCCCAGACCCAACCTGCCCCCACCTCAAACCTGTGCTTCCCTGACAGTTCCAAGGGAACCCTACAAACTGACAGAAGGAACCTGGGCTGGCAATTATTCTGTCCCAGGGAAAATGGCCACGCGTTGTCTCCAGGGGCCTGTGGCCCTGAGTGGCCAGATGCCTCCAACAAATCTGAATCGGTTAAGGATGTGTCCCAGACCAAACCTGCCCCCACCTCAAAGCTCTGCTGCCTGACAGTCCCAAGGGAACCCTACAAACTGACAGCAGCATCCTGGGCTGGCAAGTTTTCTTTCACAGGGAAATGGGCCAGTCTTTGTGTCCAGGGATCTGTGGCCCGGAGTGGCCGGACGCCTCCAAAAAAGCGGAACGATTAAGGATGTGTCCCAGACCAAACATGCCCCACCCTCGACCCTGTGCTGCCCTGACAGTCCCAAGGGAACCCTACAAACTGACAGCAGGAACCTGGGCTGGCCACTTTTTTTTCTCAGGGAAAAAGGCCGGTCATTTTCTCAAGGGATCATTGGCCCTGAGTGTCCAGACGCCTCCAAAAAATCCAAACGAACAAGGATATGTGTCAGACCCAACCTGTCCCCTCTTCAAACCTGTGCTACCTAGATATTCCCAAGGGAACTCTATCAACTGACAGCAGGAACCTGGGCTGGCAACTATACTGTCCCAGGGAAAAGGGCCACGCGTTTTCTCCAGGGGCCTGTGGCCCTGAGTGGCCGGATGCCTCCAACAAATCTGAAAGATTAAGGATGTGTCCCAGACCCAACCTGCCCCCACCTCAAACCTGTGCTTCCCTGACAGTTCCAAGGGAACCCTACAAACTGACAGCAGGAACCTGGGCTGGCAATTATTCTGTCCCAGGGAAAATGGCCACGTGTTGTCTCCAGGGGCTTATGGCCCTGAGTGGCCGGATGCCTCCAACAAATCTGAATGGTTAAGGATGTGTCCCAGACCCAACCTGCCCCCACCTAAAACCTCTGCTGCCCTGACAGTCCCACGGGAACCCTACAAATTGACAGAAGGAACCTGGGCTGGCAACTTTTCTTACTGAGGGAAAAGGGCCGGTCTTTGTCTCCAGGGGCCTGTGGCCCTGAGTGGCCAGATGCCTCCAACAAATCTGAATCGGTTAAGGATGTGTTCCAGACCCAACCTGCCCCCACCTCAAACTTCTGCTGCCCTGGCAGTCCCAAGGGAACCCTACAAACTGACATCAGCATCCTGGGCTGGCCCCTTTTCTTTTCCAGGGAAAAGGGCCAGTTTTTGTCTAGGGATCTGTGGCCCGGAGTGGCCGGACGCCTCCAAAAAATCGGAACGATTAAGGATGTGTCCCAGACCAAACCTGCCCCCACCTCAAAGCTCTGCTGCCTGACAGTCCCAAGGGAACCCTACAAACTGACAGCAGCATCCTGGGCTGGCAAGTTTTCTTTCACAGGGAAAAGGGCCAGTCTTTGTGTCCAGGGATCTGTGGCCCGGAGTGGCTGGACGCCTCCCAGAAATCGGAACGATTAAGGATGTGTCCCAGACCAAACATGCCCCACCCTCGACCCTGTGCTGCCCTGACAGTCCCAAGGGAACCCTACAAACTGACAGCAGGAACCTGGGCTGGCCACTTTTTTTTCTCAGGGAAAAAGGCCGGTCATTTTCTCAAGGGATCATTGGCCCTGAGTGTCCAGACGCCTCCAAAAAATCCAAACGAACAAGGATATGTGTCAGACCCAACCTGCCACCACTTCAAAGCTCTGCTGCCTGACAGTCCCAAGGGAACCCTACAAACTGGCATCAGCATCCTGGGATGGCAAGTTTTCTTTCCCAGGGAAAAGGGCCAGTCTTTGTGTCCAGGGATCTGTGGCCCTGAGTGGCCAAACACTTCCAAAAAATCTGAAAGATTAAGGATGTGTCCCAGACCCAACCTGCCCCCACCTCAAAGCTCTGCTGCCCTGACAGTCCCAAGGGAACCCTACAAACTGACAGCAGCATCCTGGGCTGGCAAGTTTTCTTTCACAGGGAAAAGGGCCAGTCTTTGTGTCCAGGGATCTGTGGCCCGGAGTGGCCGGACGCCTCCCAAAAATCGGAACGATTAAGGATGTGTCCCAGACCAAACATGCCCCACCCTCGACCCTGTGCTGCCCTGACAGTCCCAAGGGAACCCTACAAACTGACAGCAGGAACCTGGGCTGGCCACTTTTTTTTCTCAGGGAAAAAGGCCGGTCATTTTCTCAAGGGATCATTGGCCCTGAGTGTCCAGACGCCTCCAAAAAATCCAAACGAACAAGGATATGTGTCAGACCCAACCTGTCCCCTCTTCAAACCTGTGCTACCTAGATATTCTCAAGGGAACTCAATCAACTGACAGCAGGAACCTGAGCTGGCAACTATTCTGTCCCAGGGAAAAGGGCCACGCCTTGTCTCCATGGGCCTGTGGCCCTGAGTGGCTGGATGCCTCCAACAAATCTGAAAGATTAAGGATGTGTCCCAGACCCAACCTGCCCCTACATATAACCTCTGCTGCCCTGACAGTCCCTAGGAAACCCTACAAACTGATAGAAGGAACCTGGGCTGGCCCCTTTTCTTTTCCAGGGAAATGGCCAGTCTTTGTCTCCAGGGGTCTGCGGTCCTGAGTGGACAGACGCCTCCAAAAAAATTCAAACAAATCAGGTCATGTGCAGGACCAAACATGCCCCAACCTCAACCCTGGGCTGCCCTGAAATTCCCAAGGGAACCCCACAAACTCTCATCAGGAATCTTGGCTGACCACTTTTCCTTTTCAGAGAAAAAGGCAGGTCTTTGTCTAGTGGGGTCTGTGGGCCTGAGTGGCCGGACGCCTCCAAAAAATCCAAACGAACAAGGATATGTGTCAGACCCAACCTGCCCCCACCTCAACCCTGTGCTGCCCTGACAGTCCCAAGGGAACCCTACAAACTGACAGCAGGAACCTTGGCTGGCCACTTTTTTTTTCTCGGGGAAAAAGGCCAGTCTTTGTCTCAAGGGATCATTGGCCCTGAGTGGCAGGACGCCTCCAAAAAATCCAAACGAACAAGGATATGTGTCAGACCCAACCTGCCACCACCTCAACCCTGTGCTGCCCTGACAGTCCCAAGGGAACCCTACAAACTGACAGCAGGAACCTGGGCTGGCCACTTTTTTTTTTTCTCGGGGAAAAAGGCCAGTCTTTGTCTCAAGGGATCATTGGCCCTGAGTGGCCGGACGCCTCCAAAAAATCCAAATGAACAAGGATATGTGTCAGACCCAACCTGCCCCCACCTCAACCCTGTGCTGCCCTGACAGTCCCAAGGGAACCCTACAAACTGACAGCAGGAACCTGGGCTGGCCACTTTTTTTTTCTCGGGGAAAAAGGCCAGTCTTTGTCTCAAGGGATCATTGGCCCTGAGCGGCAGGATGCCTCCAAAAAATCCAAACGAACAAGGATATGTGTCAGACCCAACCTGCCACCACTTCAACCCTGTGCTGCCCTGACAGTCCCAAGGGAACCCTACAAACTGGCATCAGCATCCTGGGATGGCAAGTTTTCTTTCCCAGGGAAAAGGGCCAGTCTTTGTGTCCAGGGATCTGTGGCCCTGAGTGGCCAAACACTTCCAAAAAATCTGAAAGATTAAGGATGTGTCCCAGACCCAACCTGCCCCCACCTCAAAGCTCTGCTGCCCTGACAGTCCCAAGGGAACCCTACAAACTGACAGCAGCATCCTGGGCTGGCAAGTTTTCTTTCACAGGGAAAAGGGCCAGTCTTTGTGTCCAGGGATCTTTGGCCCGGAGTGGCCGGACGCCTCCCAAAAATCAGAACGATTAAGGATGTATCCCAGACCAAACATGCCCCACCCTCGACCCTGTGCTGCCCTGACAGTCCCAAGGGAACCCCACAAACTGACAGCAGGAACCTGGGCTGGCCACTTTTTTTTCTCAGAGAAAAAGGCCGGTCATTTTCTCAAGGGATCATTGGCCCTGAGTGTCCAGACGCCTCCAAAAAATCCAAACGAACAAGGATATGTGTCAGACCCAACCTGTCCCCTCTTCAAACCTGTGCTACCTAGATATTCTCAAGGGAACTCAATCAACTGACAGCAGGAACCTGAGCTGGCAACTATTCTGTCCCAGGGAAAAGGGCCACGCCTTGTCTCCATGGGCCTGTGGGCCTGAGTGGCTGGATGCCTCAAACAAATCTGAAAGATTAAGGATGTGTCCCAGACCAAACCTGCCCCTACATATAACCTCTGCTGCCCTGACAGTCCCTAGGAAACCCTACAAACTGATAGAAGGAACCTGGGCTGGCCCCTTTTCTTTTCCAGGGAAATGGCCAGTCTTTGTCTCCAGGGGTCTGCGGTCCTGAGTGGACAGACGCCTCCAAAAAATTCAAACAAAGCAGGACATGTGCAGGACCAAACATGCCCCAACCTCAACCCTGGGCTGCCCTGAAATTCCCAAGGGAACCCCACAAACTGTCATCAGGAATCTTGGCTGACCACTTTTCCTTTTCAGAGAAAAAGGCAGGTCTTTGTCTAGTGGGGTCTGTGGGCCTGAGTGGCCGGACGCCTCCAAAAAATCCAAACGAACAAGGATATGTGTCAGACCCAACCTGCCCCCACCTCAACCCTGTGCTGCCCTGACAGTCCCAAGGGAACCCTACAAACTGACAGCAGGAACCTGGGCTGGCCACTTTTTTTTTCTCGGGGAAAAAGGCCAGTCTTTGTCTCAAGGGATCATTGGCCCTGAGTGGCAGGACGCCTCCAAAAAATCCAAACGAACAAGGATATGTGTCAGACCCAACCTGCCACCACCTCAACCCTGTGCTGCCCTGACAGTCCCAAGGGAACCCTACAAACTGACAGCAGGAACCTGGGCTGGCCACTTTTTTTTTTTCTCGGGGAAAAAGGCCAGTCTTTGTCTCAAGGGATCATTGGCCCTGAGTGGCCGGACGCCTCCAAAAAATCCAAATGAACAAGGATATGTGTCAGACCCAACCTGCCCCCACCTCAACCCTGTGCTGCCCTGACAGTCCCAAGGGAACCATACAAACTGACAGCAGGAACCTGGGCTTGCCACTTTTTTTTTCTCGGGGAAAAAGGCCAGTCTTTGTCTCAAGGGATCATTGACCCTGAGTGGCCGGACGCCTCCAAAAAATAGAAACGAACAAGGATATGTGTCAGATCCAACCTGTCCCCTCTTCAAACCTGTGCTACCTAGATATTCCCAAGGGAACTCTATCAACTGACAGCAGGAACCTGGGCTGGCAACTATACTGTCCCAGGGAAAAGGGCCACGCGTTGTCTCCATGGGCCTGTGGCCCTGAGTGGCCGGATGCCTCCAACAAATCTGAAAAGTTAAGGATGTGTCCCAGACCCAACCTGCCCCCACCTCAAACCTGTGCTTCCCTGACAGTTCCAAGGGAACCCTACAAACTGACAGAAGGAACCTGGGCTGGCCACTTTTTTTTTCTCGGGGAAAAAGGCCAGTCTCTGTCTCAAGGGATCATTGGCCCTGAGTGGCCGGACGCCTCCAAAAAATAGAAACGAACAAGGATATGTGTCAGACCCAACCTGTCCCCTCTTCAAACCTGTGCTACCTAGATATTCCCAAGGGAACTCTATCAACTGACAGCAGGAACCTGGGCTGGCAACTATTCTGTCCCAGGGAAAAGGGCCAAGCCTTGTCTCCATGGGCCTGTGGCCCTGAGTGGCCGGATGCCTCCAACAAATCTGAAAGATTAAGGATGTGTCCCAGACCCAACCTGCCCCCACCTCAAACCTGTTCTTCCCTGACAGTCCCACGGGAACCCTACAAATTGACAGAAGGAACCTGGGCTGGCAACTTTTCTTACTGAGGGAAAAGGGCCGGTCTTTGTCTCCAGGGGCCTGTGGCCCTGAGTGGCCAGATGCCTCCAACAAATCTGAATCGGTTAAGGATGTGTTCCAGACCCAACCTGCCCCCACCTCAAAATTCTGCTGCCCTGGCAGTCCCAAGGGAACCCTACAAACTGACATCAGCATCCTGGGCTGGCCCCTTTTCTTTTCCAGGGAAAAGGGCCAGTCTTTGTGTCCAGGGATCTGTGGCCCGGAGTGGCCGGACGCCTCCAAAAAATCGGAACAATTAAGGATGTGTCCCAGACCAAACCTGCCCCCACCTCAAAGCTCTGCTGCCTGACAGTCCCAAGGGAACCCTACAAACTGACAGCAGCATCCTGGGCTGGCAAGTTTTCTTTCACAGGGAAAAGGGCCAGTCTTTGTGTCCAGGGATCTGTGGCCCGGAGTGGCCGGACGCCTCCAAAAAAGCGGAACGATTAAGGATGTGTCCCAGACCAAACATGCCCCACCCTCGACCCTGTGCTGCCCTGACAGTCCCAAGGGAACCCTACAAACTGACAGCAGGAACCTGGGCTGGCCACTTTTTTTTCTCAGGGAAAAAGGCCGGTCATTTTCTCAAGGGATCATTGGCCCTGAGTGTCCAGACGCCTCCAAAAAATCCAAACGAACAAGGATATGTGTCAGACCCAACCTGTCCCCTCTTCAAACCTGTACAACCTAGATATTCTCAAGGGAACTCAATCAACTGACAGCAGGAACCTGAGCTGGCAACTATTCTGTCCCAGGGAAAAGGGCCACGCGTTGTCTCCATGGGCCTGTGGCCCTGAGTGGCTGGATGCCTCCAACAAATCTGAAAGATTAAGGATGTGTCCCAGACCAAACCTGCCCCTACATATAACCTCTGCTGCCCTGACAGTCCCTAGGAAACCCTACAAACTGATAGAAGGAACCTGGGCTGGCCCCTTTTCTTTTCCAGGGAAATGGCCAGTCTTTGTCTCCAGGGGTCTGCGGTCCTGAGTGGACAGACGCCTCCAAAAAATTCAAACAAAGCAGGACATGTGCAGGACCAAACATGCCCCAACCTCAACCCTGGGCTGCCCTGAACTTCCCAAGGGAACCCCACAAACTGTCATCGGGAATCTTGGCTGACCAATTTTCCTTTTCAGAGAAAAAGGCAGGTCTTTGTCTAGTGGGGTCTGTGGGCCTGAGTGGCCGGACGCCTCCAAAAAATCCAAATGAACAAGGATATGTGTCAGACCCAACCTGCCCCCACCTCAACCCTGTGCTGCCCTGACAGTTCCAAGGGAACCCTACAAACTGACAGAAGGAACCTGGGCTGGCAATTATTCTGTCCCAGGGAAAATGGCCACGCGTTGTCTCCAGGGGCTTATGGCCCTGAGTGGCCGGATGCCTCCAACAAATCTGAATGGTTAAGGATGTGTCCCAGACCCAACCTGCCCCCACCTAAAACCTCTGCTGCCCTGACAGTCCCACGGGAACCCTACAAATTGACAGAAGGAACCTGGGCTGGCAACTTTTCTTACTGAGGGAAAAGGGCCGGTCTTTGTCTCCAGGGGCCTGTGGCCCCGAGTGGCCAGATGCCTCCAACAAATCTGAATCGGTTAAGGATGTGTTCCAGACCCAACCTGCCCCCACCTCAAACTTCTGCTGCCCTGGCAGTCCCAAGGGAACCCTACAAACTGACATCAGCATCCTGGGCTGGCCCCTTTTCTTTCCCAGGGAAAAGGGCCAGTCTTTGTGTCCAGGGATCTGTGGCCCGGAGTGGCCGGACGCCTCCAAAAAATCGGAACAATTAAGGATGTGTCCCAGACCCAACCTGCCCCCACCTCAAAGCTCTGCTGCCTGACAGTCCCAAGGGAACCCTACAAACTGACAGCAGCATCCTGGGCTGGCAAGTTTTCTTTCACAGGGAAAAGGGCCAGTCTTTGTGTCCAGGGATCTGTGGCCCGGAGTGGCCGGACGCCTCCAAAAAAGCGGAACGATTAAGGATGTGTCCCAGACCAAACATGCCCCACCCTCGACCCTGTGCTGCCCTGACAGTCCCAAGGGAACCCTACAAACTGACAGCAGGAACCTGGGCTGGCCACTTTTTTTTCTCAGGGAAAAAGGCCGGTCATTTTCTCAAGGGATCATTGGCCCTGAGTGTCCAGACGCCTCCAAAAAATCCAAACGAACAAGGATATGTGTCAGACCCAACCTGTCCCCTCTTCAAACCTGTGCTACCTAGATATTCTCAAGGGAACTCAATCAACTGACAGCAGGAACCTGAGCTGGCAACTATTCTGTCCCAGGGAAAAGGGCCACACCTTGTCTCCATGGGCCTGTGGCCCTGAGTGGCTGGATGCCTCCAACAAATCTGAAAGATTAAGGATGTGTCCCAGACCAAACCTGCCCCTACATATAACCTCTGCTGCCCTGACAGTCCCTAGGAAACCCTACAAACTGATAGAAGGAACCTGGGCTGGCCCCTTTTCTTTTCCAGGGAAATGGCCAGTCTTTGTCTCCAGGGGTCTGCGGTCCTGAGTGGCCAGACGCCTCCAAAAAATTCAAACAAAGCAGGACATGTGCAGGACCAAACATGCCCCAACCTCAACCCTGGGCTGCCCTGAAATTCCCAAGGGAACCCCACAAACTGTCATCAGGAATCTTGGCTGACCACTTTCCTTTTCAGAGAAAAAGGCAGGTCTTTGTCTAGTGGGGTCTGTGGGCCTGAGTGGCCGGACGCCTCCAAAAAATCCAAATGAACAAGGATATGTGTCAGACCCAACCTGCCCCCACCTCAACCCTGGTGCTGCCCTGACAGTCCCAAGGGAACCCTACAAACTGACAGCAGGAACCTGGGCTGGCCACTTTTTTTTTCTCGGGGAAAAAGGCCAGTCTTTGTCTCAAGGGATCATTGGCCCTGAGTGGCCGGACGCCTCCAAAAAATAGAAACGAACAAGGATATGTGTCAGACCCAACCTGTCCCCTCTTCAAACCTGTGCTACCTAGATATTCCCAAGGGAACTCTATCAACTGACAGCAGGAACCTGGGCTGGCAACTATACTGTCCCAGGGAAAAGGGCCACGCGTTGTCTCCATGGGCCTGTGGCCCTGAGTGTCCGGATGCCTCCAACAAATCTGAAAAGTTAAGGATGTGTCCCAGACCCAACCTGCCCCCACCTCAAACCTGTGCTGCCCTGACAGTTCCAAGGGAACCCTACAAACTGACAGAAGGAACCTGGGCTGGCCACTTTTTTTTTCTCGGGGAAAAAGGCCAGTCTTTGTCTCAAGGGATCATTGGCCCTGAGTGGCCGGATGCCTCCAAAAAATAGAAACGAACAAGGATATGTGTCAGACCCAACCTGTCCCCTCTTCAAACCTGTGCTACCTAGATATTCCCAAGGGAACTCTATCAACTGACAGCAGGAACCTGGGCTGGCAACTATACTGTCCCAGGGAAAAGGGCCACGCATTGTCTCCAGGGGCCTGTGGCCCTGAGTGGCCGGATGCCTCCAACAAATCTGAAAGATTAAGGATGTGTCCCAGACCCAACCTGCCCCCACCTCAAACCTGTGCTTCCCTGACAGTTCCAAGGGAACCCTACAAACTGACAGAAGGAACCTGGGCTGGCAATTATTCTGTCCCAGGGAAAATGGCCACGCGTTGTCTCCAGGGGCTTATGGCCCTGAGTGGCCGGATGCCTCCAACAAATCTGAATGGTTAAGGATGTGTCCCAGACCCAACCTGCCCCCACCTAAAACCTCTGCTGCCCTGACAGTCCCACGGGAACCCTACAAATTGACAGAAGGAACCTGGGCTGGCAACTTTTCTTACTGAGGGAAAAGGGCCGGTCTTTGTCTCCAGGGGCCTGTGGCCCTGAGTGGCCAGATGCCTCCAACAAATCTGAATCGGTTAAGGATGTGTTCCAGACCCAACCTGCCCCCACCTCAAACTTCTGCTGCCCTGGCAGTCCCAAGGGAACCCTACAAACTGACATCAGCATCCTGGGCTGGCCCCTTTTCTTTTCCAGGGAAAAGGGCCAGTCTTTGTGTCCAGGGATCTGTGGCCCGGAGTGGCCGGACGCCTCCAAAAAATCGGAACGATTAAGGATGTGTCCCAGACCAAACCTGCCCCCACCTCAAAGCTCTGCTGCCTGACAGTCCCAAGGGAACCCTACAAACTGACAGCAGCATCCTGGGCTGGCAAGTTTTCTTTCACAGGGAAAAGGGCCAGTCTTTGTGTCCAGGGATCTGTGGCCCGGAGTGGCCGGACGCCTCCAAAAAAGCGGAACGATTAAGGATGTGTCCCAGACCAAACATGCCCCACCCTCGACCCTGTGCTGCCCTGGCAGTCCCAAGGGAACCCTACAAACTGACAGCAGGAACCTGGGCTGGCCATTTTTTTTTCTCAGGGAAAAAGGCCGGTCATTTTCTCAAGGGATCATTGGCCCTGAGTGTCCAGACGCCTCCAAAAAATCCAAACGAACAAGGATATGTGTCAGACCCAACCTGTCCCCTCTTCAAACCTGTGCTACCTAGATATTCTCAAGGGAACTCAATCAACTGACAGCAGGAACCTGAGCTGGCAACTATTCTGTCCCAGGGAAAAGGGCCACGCCTTGTCTCCATGGGCCTGTGGCCCTGAGTGGCTGGATGCCTCCAACAAATCTGAAAGATTAAGGATGTGTCCCAGACCAAACCTGCCCCTACATATAACCTCTGCTGCCCTGACAGTCCCTAGGAAACCCTACAAACTGATAGAAGGAACCTGGGCTGGCCCCTTTTCTTTTCCAGGGAAATGGCCAGTCTTTGTCTCCAGGGGTCTGCGGTCCTGAGTGGCCAGACGCCTCCAAAAAATTCAAACAAAGCAGGACATGTGCAGGACCAAACATGCCCCAACCTCAACCCTGGGCTGCCCTGAAATTCCCAAGGGAACCCCACAAACTGTCATCAGGAATCTTGGCTGACCACTTTTCCTTTTCAGAGAAAAAGGCAGGTCTTTGTCTAGTGGGGTCGGTGGGCCTGAGTGGCCGGACGCCTCCAAAAAATCCAAATGAACAAGGATATGTGTCAGACCCAACCTGCCCCCACCTCAACCCTGTGCTGCCCTGACAGTCCCAAGGGAACCCTACAAACTGACAGCAGGAACCTGGGCTGGCCACTTTTTTTTTCTCGGGGAAAAAGGCCAGTCTTTGTCTCAAGGGATCATTGGCCCTGAGTGGCCGGACGCCTCCAAAAAATAGAAACGAACAAGGATATGTGTCAGATCCAACCTGTCCCCTCTTCAAACCTGTGCTACCTAGATATTCCCAAGGGAACTCTATCAACTGACAGCAGGAACCTGGGCTGGCAACTATACTGTTCCAGGGAAAAGGGCCACGCGTTGTCTCCATGGGCCTGTGGCCCTGAGTGGCTGGATGCCTCCAACAAATCTGAAAGATTAAGGATGTGTCCCAGACCCAACCTGCCCCCACCTCAAACCTGTGCTTCCCTGACAGTTCCAAGGGAACCCTACAAACTGACAGAAGGAACCTGGGCTGGCAATTATTCTGTCCCAGGGAAAATGGCCACGCGTTGTCTCCAGGGGCTTATGGCCCTGAGTGGCCGGATGCCTCCAACAAATCTGAATGGTTAAGGATGTGTCCCAGACCCAACCTGCCCCCACCTAAAACCTCTGCTGCCCTGACAGTCCCACGGGAACCCTACAAATTGACAGAAGGAACCTGGGCTGGCAACTTTTCTTACTGAGGGAAAAGGGACGGTCTTTGTCTCCAGGGGCCTGTGGCCCTGAGTGGCCAGATGCCTCCAACAAATCTGAATCGGTTAAGGATGTGTTCCAGACCCAACCTGCCCCCACCTCAAAATTCTGCTGCCCTGGCAGTCCCAAGGGAACCCTACAAACTGACATCAGCATCCTGGGCTGGCCCCTTTTCTTTTCCAGGGAAAAGGGCCAGTCTTTGTGTCCAGGGATCTGTGGCCCGGAGTGGCCGGACGCCTCCAAAAAATCGGAACGATTAAGGATGTGTCCCAGACCAAACCTGCCCCCACCTCAAAGCTCTGCTGCCTGACAGTCCCAAGGGAACCCTACAAACTGACAGCAGCATCCTGGGCTGGCAAGTTTTCTTTCACAGGGAAAAGGGCCAGTCTTTGTGTCCAGGGATCTGTGGCCCGGAGTGGCCGGACGCCTCCCAGAAATCGGAACGATTAAGGATGTGTCCCAGACCAAACATGCCCCACCCTCGACCCTGTGCTGCCCTGACAGTCCCAAGGGAACCCTACAAACTGACAGCAGGAACCTGGGCTGGCCACTTTTTTTTCTCAGGGAAAAAGGCCGGTCATTTTCTCAAGGGATCATTGGCCCTGAGTGTCCAGACGCCTCCAAAAAATCCAAACGAACAAGGATATGTGTCAGACCCAACCTGTCCCCTCTTCAAACCTGTGCTACCTAGATATTCTCAAGGGAACTCAATCAACTGACAGCAGGAACCTGAGCTGGCAACTATTCTGTCCCAGGGTAAAGGGCCACGCCTTGTCTCCATGGGCCTGTGGCCCTGAGTGGCTGGATGCCTCCAACAAATCTGAAAGATTAAGGATGTGTCCCAGACCCAACCTGCCCCTACATATAACCTCTGCTGCCCTGACAGTCCCTAGGAAACCCTACAAACTGATAGAAGGAACCTGGGCTTGCCACTTTTTTTTTCTCGGGGAAAAAGGCCAGTCTTTGTCTCAAGGGATCATTGGCCCTGAGTGGCCGGACGCCTCCAAAAAATAGAAACGAACAAGGATATGTGTCAGATCCAACCTGTCCCCTCTTCAAACCTGTGCTACCTAGATATTCCCAAGGGAACTCTATCAACTGACAGCAGGAACCTGGGCTGGCAACTATACTGTCCCAGGGAAAAGGGCCACGCGTTGTCTCCATGGGCCTGTGGCCCTGAGTGGCCGGATGCCTCCAACAAATCTGAAAAGTTAAGGATGTGTCCCAGACCCAACCTGCCCCCACCTCAAACCTGTGCTGCCCTGACAGTTCCAAGGGAACCCTACAAACTGACAGAAGGAACCTGGGCTGGCCACTTTTTTTTTCTCGGGGAAAAAGGCCAGTCTTTGTCTCAAGGGATCATTGACCCTGAGTGTCCAGACGCCTCCAAAAAATAGAAACGAACAAGGATATGTGTCAGACCCAACCTGTCCCCTCTTCAAACCTGTGCTACCTAGATATTCCCAAGGGAACTCTATCAACTGACAGCAGGAACCTGGGCTGGCAACTATACTGTCCCAGGGAAAAGGGCCACGCGTTGTCTCCATGGGCCTGTGGCCCTGAGTGGCCGGATGCCTCCAACAAATCTGAAAGATTAAGGATGTGTCCCAGACCCAACCTGCCCCCACCTCAAACCTGTGCTTCCCTGACAGTTCCAAGGGAACCCTACAAACTGACAGAAGGAACCTGGGCTGGCAATTATTCTGTCCCAGGGAAAATGGCCACGCGTTGTCTCCAGGGGCTTATGGCCCTGAGTGGCCGGATGCCTCCAACAAATCTGAATGGTTAAGGATGTGTCCCAGACCCAACCTGCCCCCACCTAAAACCTCTGCTGCCCTGACAGTCCCACGGGAACCCTACAAATTGACAGAAGGAACCTGGGCTGGCAACTTTTCTTACTGAGGGAAAAGGGCCGGTCTTTGTCTCCAGGGGCCTGTGGCCCTGAGTGGCCAGATGCCTCCAACAAATCTGAATCGGTTAAGGATGTGTTCCAGACCCAACCTGCCCCCACCTCAAACTTCTGCTGCCCTGGCAGTCCCAAGGGAACCCTACAAACTGACATCAGCATCCTGGGCTGGCCCCCTTTCTTTTCCAGGGAAAAGGGCCAGTCTTTGTGTCCAGGGATCTGTGGCCCGGAGTGGCCGGACGCCTCCAAAAAATCGGAACAATTAAGGATGTGTCCAAGACCAAACCTGCCCCCACCTCAAAGCTCTGCTGCCTGACAGTCCCAAGGGAACCCTACAAACTGACAGCAGCATCCTGGGCTGGCAAGTTTTCTTTCACAGGGAAAAGGGCCAGTCTTTGTGTCCAGGGATCTGTGGCCCGGAGTGGCTGGACGCCTCCAAAAAAGCGGAACGATTAAGGATGTGTCCCAGACCAAACATGCCCCACCCTCGACCCTGTGCTGCCCTGGCAGTCCCAAGGGAACCCTACAAACTGACAGCAGGAACCTGGGCTGGCCACTTTTTTTTCTCAGGGAAAAAGGCCGGTCTTTGTCTCAAGGGATCATTGGCCCTGAGTGGCCGGACGCCTCCAAAAAATAGAAACGAACAAGGATATGTGTCAGACCCAACCTGTCCCCTCTTCAAACCTGTGCTACCTAGATATTCCCAAGGGAACTCTATCAACTGACAGCAGGAACCTGGGCTGGCAACTATACTGTCCCAGGGAAAAGGGCCACGCGTTGTCTCCAGGGGCCTGTGGCCCTGAGTGGCCGGATGCCTCCAACAAATCTGAAAAGTTAAGGATGTGTCCCAGACCCAACCTGCCCCCACCTCAAACCTGTGCTGCCCTGACAGTTCCAAGGGAACCCTACAAACTGACAGCAGGAACCTGGGCTGGCCACTTTTTTTTTCTCGGGGAAAAAGGCCAGTCTTTGTCTCAAGGGATCATTGGCCCTGAGTGGCCGGACGCCTCCAAAAAATAGAAACGAACAAGGATATGTGTCAGACCCAACCTGTCCCCTCTTCAAACCTGTGCTACCTAGATATTCCCAAGGGAACTCTATCAACTGACAGCAGGAACCTGGGCTGGCAACTATACTGTCCCAGGGAAAAGGGCCACGCGTTGTCTCCAGGGGCCTGTGGCCCTGAGTGGCCGGATGCCTCCAACAAATCTGAAAGATTAAGGATGTGTCCCAGACCCAACCTGCCCCCACCTCAAACCTGTGCTTCCCTGACAGTTCCAAGGGAACCCTACAAACTGACAGAAGGAACCTGGGCTGGCAATTATTCTGTCCCAGGGAAAATGGCCACGCGTTGTCTCCAGGGGCTTATGGCCCTGAGTGGCCGGATGCCTCCAACAAATCTGAATGGTTAAGGATGTGTCCCAGACCCAACCTGCCCCCACCTAAAACCTCTGCTGCCCTGATAGTCCCACGGGAACCCTACAAATTGACAGAAGGAACCTGGGCTGGCAACTTTTCTTACTGAGGGAAAAGGGCCGGTCTTTGTCTCCAGGGGCCTGTGGCCCTGAGTGGCCAGATGCCTCCAACAAATCTGAATCGGTTAAGGATGTGTTCCAGACCCAACCTGCCCCCACCTCAAACTTCTGCTGCCCTGGCAGTCCCAAAGGAACCCTACAAACTGACATCAGCATCCTGGGCTGGCCCCTTTTCTTTTCCAGGGAAAAGGGCCAGTCTTTGTGTCCAGGGATCTGTGGCCCAGAGTGGCCGGACGCCTCCAAAAAATCGGAACAATTAAGGATGTGTCCCAGACCAAACCTGCCCCCACCTCAAAGCTCTGCTGCCTGACAGTCCCAAGGGAACCCTACAAACTGACAGCAGCATCCTGGGCTGGCAAGTTTTCTTTCACAGGGAAAAGGGCCAGTCTTTGTGTCCAGGGATCTGTGGCCCGGAGTGGCTGGACGCCTCCAAAAAAGCGGAACGATTAAGGATGTGTCCCAGACCAAACATGCCCCACCCTCGACCCTGTGCTGCCCTGACAGTCCCAAGGGAACCCTACAAACTGACAGCAGGAACCTGGGCTGGCCACTTTTTTTTCTCAGGGAAAAAGGCCGGTCTTTGTCTCAAGGGATCATTGGCCCTGAGTGGCCGGACGCCTCCAAAAAATAGAAACGAACAAGGATATGTGTCAGATCCAACCTGTCCCCTCTTCAAACCTGTGCTACCTAGATATTCCCAAGGGAACTCTATCAACTGACAGCAGGAACCTGGGCTGGCAACTATACTGTCCCAGGGAAAAGGGCCACGCGTTGTCTCCAGGGGCCTGTGGCCCTGAGTGGCCGGATGCCTCCAACAAATCTGAAAAGTTAAGGATGTGTCCCAGACCCAACCTGCCCCCACCTCAAACCTGTGCTGCCCTGACAGTTCCAAGGGAACCCTACAAACTGACATCAGCATCCTGGGCTGGCCCCTTTTCTTTTCCAGGGAAAAGGGCCAGTCTTTGTGTCCAGGGATCTGTGGCCCTGAGTGGCAGGACGCCTCCAAAAAATCGGAACAATTAAGGATGTGTCCCAGACCACACCTGCCCCCACCTCAAAGGTCTGCTGCCTGACAGTCCCAAGGGAACCCTACAAACTGACAGCAGCATCCTGGGCTGGCAAGTTTTCTTTCACAGGGAAAAGGGCCAGTCTTTGTGTCCAGGGATCTGTGGCCCGGAGTGGCCGGACGCCTCCAAAAAAGCGGAACGATTAAGGATGTGTCCCAGACCAAACATGCCCCACCCTCGACCCTGTGCTGCCCTGACAGTCCCAAGGGAACCCTACAAACTGACAGCAGGAACCTGGGCTGGCCACTTTTTTTTCTCAGGGAAAAAGGCCGGTCATTTTCTCAAGGGATCATTGGCCCTGAGTGTCCAGACGCCTCCAAAAAATCCAAACGAACAAGGATATGTGTCAGACCCAACCTGTCCCCTCTTCAAACCTGTGCTACCTAGATATTCTCAAGGGAACTCAATCAACTGACAGCAGGAACCTGAGCTGGCAACTATTCTGTCCCAGGGAAAAGGGCCACGCCTTGTCTCCATGGGCCTGTGGCCCTGAGTGGCTGGATGCCTCCAACAAATCTGAAAGATTAAGGATGTGTCCCAGACCCAACCTGCCCCTACATATAACCTCTGCTGCCCTGACAGTCCCTAGGAAACCCTACAAACTGATAGAAGGAACCTGGGCTGGCCCCTTTTCTTTTCCAGGGAAATGGCCAGTCTTTGTCTCCAGGGGTCTGCGGTCCTGAGTGGCCAGACGCCTCCAAAAAATTCAAACAAAGCAGGACATGTGCAGGACCAAACATGCCCCAACCTCAACCCTGGGCTGCCCTGAAATTCCCAAGGGAACCCCACAAACTGTCATCAGGAATCTTGGCTGACCACTTTTCCTTTTCAGAGAAAAAGGCAGGTCTTTGTCTAGTGGGGTCTGTGGGCCTGAGTGGCCGGACGCCTCCAAAAAATCCAAATGAACAAGGATATGTGTCAGACCCAACCTGCCCCCACCTCAACCCTGTGCTGCCCTGACAGTCCCAAGGGAACCCTACAAACTGACAGCAGGAACCTGGGCTGGCCACTTTTTTTTTCTCGGGGAAAAAGGCCAGTCTTTGTCTCAAGGGATCATTGGCCCTGAGTGGCAGGACGCCTCCAAAAAATCCAAACGAACAAGGATATGTGTCAGACCCAACCTGTCCCCTCTTCAAACCTGTGCTACCTAGATATTCCCAAGGGAACTCTATCAACTGACAGCAGGAACCTGGGCTGGCAACTATACTGTCCCAGGGAAAAGGGCCACGCCTTGTCTCCATGGGCCTGTGGCCCTGAGTGGCCGGATGCCTCCAACAAATCTGAAAAGTTAAGGATGTGTCCCAGACCAAACCTGCCCCCACCTCAAACCTGTGCTGCCCTGACAGTTCCAAGGGAACCCTACAAACTGACAGCAGGAACCTGGGCTGGCAACTTTTCTTACTGAGGGAAAAGGGCCGGTCTTTGTCTCCAGGGGCTTATGGCCCTGAGTGGCCGGATGCCTCCAACAAATCTGAATGGTTAAGGATGTGTCCCAGACCCAACCTGCCCCCACCTAAAACCTCTGCTGCCCTGACAGTCCCACGGGAACCCTACAAATTGACAGAAGGAACCTGGGCTGGCAACTTTTCTTACTGAGGGAAAAGGGCCGGTCTTTGTCTCCAGGGGCCTGTGGCCCTGAGTGGCCAGATGCCTCCAACAATTCTGAATCGGTTAAGGATGTGTTCCAGACCCAACCTGCCCCCACCTCAAACTTCTGCTGCCCTGGCAGTCCCAAGGGAACCCTACAAACTGACATCAGCATCCTGGGCTGGCCCCTTTTCTTTTCCAGGGAAAAGGGCCAGTCTTTGTGTCCAGGGATCTGTGGCCCGGAGTGGCCGGACGCCTCCAAAAAATCGGAACAATTAAGGATGTGTCCCAGACCAAACCTGCCCCCACCTCAAAGCTCTGCTGCCTGACAGTCCCAAGGGAACCCTACAAACTGACAGCAGCATCCTGGGCTGGCAAGTTTTCTTTCACAGGGAAAAGGGCCAGTCTTTGTGTCCAGGGATCTGTGGCCCGGAGTGGCCGGACGCCTCCAAAAAAGCGGAACGATTAAGGATGTGTCCCAGACCAAACATGCCCCACCCTCGACCCTGTGCTGCCCTGACAGTCCCAAGGGAACCCTACAAACTGACAGCAGGAACCTGGGCTGGCCACTTTTTTTTCTCAGGGAAAAAGGCCGGTCATTTTCTCAAGGGATCATTGGCCCTGAGTGTCCAGACGCCTCCAAAAAATCCAAACGAACAAGGATATGTGTCAGACCCAACCTGTCCCCTCTTCAAACCTGTGCTACCTAGATATTCTCAAGGGAACTCAATCAACTGACAGCAGGAACCTGAGCTGGCAACTATTCTGTCCCAGGGAAAAGGGCCACGCCTTGTCTCCATGGGCCTGTGGCCCTGAGTGGCTGGATGCCTCCAACAAATCTGAAAGATTAAGGATGTGTCCCAGACCCAACCTGCCCCTACATATAACCTCTGCTGCCCTGACAGTCCCTAGGAAACCCTACAAACTGATAGAAGGAACCTGGGCTGGCCCCTTTTCTTTTCCAGGGAAATGGCCAGTCTTTGTCTCCAGGGGTCTGCGGTCCTGAGTGGACAGACGCCTCCAAAAAATTCAAACAAAGCAGGACATGTGCAGGACCAAACATGCCCCAACCTCAACCCTGGGCTGCCCTGAAATTCCCAAGGGAACCCCACAAACTCTCATCAGGAATCTTGGCTGACCACTTTTCCTTTTCAGAGAAAAAGGCAGGTCTTTGTCTAGTGGGGTCTGTGGGCCTGAGTGGCCGGACGCCTCCAAAAAATCCAAATGAACAAGGATATGTGTCAGACCCAACCTGCCCCCACCTCAACCCTGTGCTGCCCTGACAGTCCCAAGGGAACCCTACAAACTGACAGCAGGAACCTGGGCTGGCCACTTTTTTTTTCTCGGGGAAAAAGGCCAGTCTTTGTCTCAAGGGATCATTGGCCCTGAGTGGCAGGACGCCTCCAAAAAATTCAAACGAACAAGGATATGTGTCAGACCCAACCTGACCCCTCTTCAAACCTGTGCTACCCAGATATTCCCAAGGGAACTCTATCAACTGACAGCAGGAACCTGGGCTGGCAACTATACTGTCCCAGGGAAAAGGGCCACGCCTTGTCTCCATGGGCCTGTGGCCCTGAGTGGCCGGATGCCTCCAACAAATCTGAAAAGTTAAGGATGTGTCCCAGACCCAACCTGCCCCCACCTCAAACCTGTGCTGCCCTGACAGTTCCAAGGGAACCCTACAAACTGACAGCAGGAACCTGGGCTGGCAACTTTTCTTACTGAGGGAAAAGGGCCGGTCTTTGTCTCCAGGGGCTTATGGCCCTGAGTGGCCGGATGCCTCCAACAAATCTGAATGGTTAAGGATGTGTCCCAGACCCAACCTGCCCCCACCTAAAACCTCTGCTGCCCTGACAGTCCCACGGGAACCCTACAAATTGACAGAAGGAACCTGGGCTGGCAACTTTTCTTACTGAGGGAAAAGGGCCGGTCTTTGTCTCCAGGGGCCTGTGGCCCTGAGTGGCCAGATGCCTCCAACAAATCTGAATCGGTTAAGGATGTGTTCCAGACCCAACCTGCCCCCACCTCAAACTTCTGCTGCCCTGGCAGTCCCAAGGGAACCCTACAAACTGACATCAGCATCCTGGGCTGGCCCCTTTTCTTTTCCAGGGAAAAGGGCCAGTCTTTGTGTCCAGGGATCTGTGGCCCGGAGTGGCCGGACGCCTCCAAAAAATCGGAACGATTAAGGATGTGTCCCAGACCAAACCTGCCCCCACCTCAAAGCTCTGCTGCCTGACAGTCCCAAGGGAACCCTACAAACTGACAGCAGCATCCTGGGCTGGCAAGTTTTCTTTCACAGGGAAAAGGGCCAGTCTTTGTGTCCAGGGATCTGTGGCCCGGAGTGGCCGGACGCCTCCAAAAAATCGGAACAATTAAGGATGTGTCCAAGACCAAACCTGCCCCCACCTCAAAGGTCTGCTGCCTGACAGTCCCAAGGGAACCCTACAAACTGACAGCAGCATCCTGGGCTGGCAAGTTTTCTTTCACAGGGAAAAGGGCCAGTCTTTGTGTCCAGGGATCTGTGGCCCGGAGTGGCCGGACGCCTCCAAAAAAGCGGAACGATTAAGGATGTGTCCCAGACCAAACATGCCCCACCCTCGACCCTGTGCTGCCCTGACAGTCCCAAGGGAACCCTACAAACTGACAGCAGGAACCTGGGCTGGCCACTTTTTTTCTCAGGGAAAAAGGCCGGTCATTTTCTCAAGGGATCATTGGCCCTGAGTGTCCAGACGCCTCCAAAAAATCCAAACGAACAAGGATATGTGTCAGACCCAACCTGTCCCCTCTTCAAACCTGTGCTACCTAGATATTCTCAAGGGAACTCAATCAACTGACAGCAGGAACCTGAGCTGGCAACTATTCTGTCCCAGGGAAAAGGGCCACGCCTTGTCTCCATGGGCCTGTGGCCCTGAGTGGCTGGATGCCTCCAACAAATCTGAAAGATTAAGGATATGTCCCAGACCAAACCTGCCCCTACATATAACCTCTGCTGCCCTGACAGTCCCTAGGAAACCCTACAAACTGATAGAAGGAACCTGGGCTGGCCCCTTTTCTTTTCCAGGGAAATGGCCAGTCTTTGTCTCCAGGGGTCTGCGGTCCTGAGTGGCCAGACGCCTCCAAAAAATTCAAACAAAGCAGGACATGTGCAGGACCAAACATGCCCCAACCTCAACCCTGGGCTGCCCTGAAATTCCCAAGGAACCCCACAAACTGTCATCAGGAATCTTGGCTGACCACTTTTCCTTTTCAGAGAAAAAGGCAGGTCTTTGTCTAGTGGGGTCTGTGGGCCTGAGTGGCCGGACGCCTCCAAAAAATCCAAATGAACAAGGATATGTGTCAGACCCAACCTGCCCCCACCTCAACCCTGTGCTGCCCTGACAGTCCCAAGGGAACCCTACAAACTGACAGCAGGAACCTGGGCTGGCAACTTTTTTTTTCTCGGGGAAAAAGGCCAGTCTTTGTCTCAAGGGATCATTGGCCCTGAGTGGCAGGACGCCTCCAAAAAATCCAAACGAACAAGGATATGTGTCAGACCCAACCTGTCCCCTCTTCAAACCTGTGCTACCTAGATATTCCCAAGGGAACTCTATCAACTGACAGCAGGAACCTGGGCTGGCAACTATACTGTCCCAGGGAAAAGGGCCACGCGTTGTCTCCATGGGCCTGTGGCCCTGAGTGGCCGGATGCCTCCAACAAATCTGAAAGATTAAGGATGTGTCCCAGACCCAACCTGCCCCCACCTCAAACCTGTGCTTCCCTGACAGTTCCAAGGGAACCCTACAAACTGACAGAAGGAACCTGGGCTGGCAATTATTCTGTCCCAGGGAAAATGGCCACGCGTTGTCTCCAGGGGCTTATGGCCCTGAGTGGCCGGATGCCTCCAACAAATCTGAATGGTTAAGGATGTGTCCCAGACCCAACCTGCCCCCACCTAAAACCTCTGCTGCCCTGGCAGTCCCACGGGAACCCTACAAATTGACAGAAGGAACCTGGGCTGGCAACTTTTCTTACTGAGGGAAAAGGGCCGGTCTTTGTCTCCAGGGGCCTGTGGCCCTGAGTGGCCAGATGCCTCCAACAAATCTGAATCGGTTAAGGATGTGTTCCAGACCCAACCTGCCCCCACCTCAAACTTCTGCTGCCCTGGCAGTCCCAAGGGAACCCTACAAACTGACATCAGCATCCTGGGCTGGCCCCTTTTCTTTTCCAGGGAAAAGGGCCAGTCTTTGTGTCCAGGGATCTGTGGCCCGGAGTGGCCGGACGCCTCCAAAAAATCGGAACGATTAAGGATGCGTCCCAGACCAAACCTGCCCCCACCTCAAAGCTCTGCTGCCTGACAGTCCCAAGGGAACCCTACAAACTGACAGCAGCATCCTGGGCTGGCAAGTTTTCTTTCACAGGGAAAAGGGCCAGTCTTTGTGTCCAGGGATCTGTGGCCCGGAGTGGCCGGACGCCTCCAAAAAAGCGGAACGATTAAGGATGTGTCCCAGACCAAACATGCCCCACCCTCGACCCTGTGCTGCCCTGACAGTCCCAAGGGAACCCTACAAACTGACAGCAGGAACCTGGGCTGGCCATTTTTTTTTTCTCAGGGAAAAAGGCCGGTCATTTTCTCAAGGGATCATTGCCCTGAGTGTCCGGACGCCTCCAAAAAATCCAAACGAACAAGGATATGTGTCAGACCCAACCTGTCCCCTCTTCAAACCTGTGCTACCTAGATATTCTCAAGGGAACTCAATCAACTGACAGCAGGAACCTGAGCTGGCAACTATTCTGTCCCAGGGAAAAGGGCCACGCCTTGTCTCCATGGGCCTGTGGCCCTGAGTGGCTGGATGCCTCCAACAAATCTGAAAGATTAAGGATGTGTCCCAGACCAAACCTGCCCCTACATATAACCTCTGCTGCCCTGACAGTCCCTAGGAAACCCTACAAACTGATAGAAGGAACCTGGGCTGGCCCCTTTTCTTTTCCAGGGAAATGGCCAGTCTTTGTCTCCAGCGGTCTGCGGTCCTGAGTGGCCAGACGCCTCCAAAAAATTCAAACAAAGCAGGACATGTGCAGGACCAAACATGCCCCAACCTCAACCCTGGGCTGCCCTGAAATTCCCAAGGGAACCCCACAAACTGTCATCAGGAATCTTGGCTGACCACTTTTCCTTTTCAGAGAAAAAGGCAGGTCTTTGTCTAGTGGGGTCTGTGGGCCTGAGTGGCCGGACGCCTCCAAAAAATCCAAATGAACAAGGATATGTGTCAGACCCAACCTGCCCCCACCTCAACCCTGTGCTGCCCTGACAGTCCCAAGGGAACCCTACAAACTGACAGCAGGAACCTGGGCTGGCCACTTTTTTTTTCTCGGGGAAAAAGGCCAGTCTTTGTCTCAAGGGATCATTGGCCCTGAGTGGCAGGACGCCTCCAAAAAATCCAAACGAACAAGGATATGTGTCAGACCCAACCTGTCCCCTCTTCAAACCTGTGCTACCTTGATATTCTCAAGGGAACTCAATCAACTGACAGCAGGAACCTGAGCTGGCAACTATTCTGTCCCAGGGAAAAGGGCCACGCCTTGTCTCCAGGGGCCTGTGGCCCTGAGTGGCTGGATGCCTCCAACAAATCTGAAAGATTAAGGATATGTCCCAGACCCAACCTGCCCCTACATATAACCTCTGCTGCCCTGACAGTCCCTAGGAAACCCTACAAACTGATAGAAGGAACCTGGGCTGGCCCCTTTTCTTTTCCAGGGAAATGGCCAGTCTTTGTCTCCAGGGGTCTGCGGTCCTGAGTGGCCAGACGCCTCCAAAAAATTCAAACAAAGCAGGACATGTGCAGGACCAAACATGCCCCAACCTCAACCCTGGGCTGCCCTGAAATTCCCAAGGGAACCCCACAAACTCTCATCAGGAAACTCGGCTGACCACTTTTCCTTTTCAGAGAAAAAGGCAGGTCTTTGTCTAGTGGGGTCTGTGGGCCTGAGTGGCCGGACGCCTCCAAAAAATCCAAATGAACAAGGATATGTGTCAGACCCAACCTGCCCCCACCTCAACCCTGTGCTGCCCTGACAGTCCCAAGGGAACCCTACAAACTGACAGCAGGAACCTGGGCTGGCCACTTTTTTTTTCTCGGGGAAAAAGGCCAGTCTTTGTCTCAAGGGATCATTGGCCCTGAGTGGCAGGACGCCTCCAAAAAATCCAAACGAACAAGGATATGTGTCAGACCCAACCTGTCCCCTCTTCAAACCTGTGCTACCTAGATATTCCCAAGGGAACTCTATCAACTGACAGCAGGAACCTGGGCTGGCAACTATACTGTCCCAGGGAAAAGGGCAACGCATTGTCTCCAGGGGCCTGTGGCCCTGAGTGGCCGGATGCCTCCAACAAATCTGAAAGATTAAGGATGTGTCCCAGACCCAACCTGCCCCCACCTCAAACCTGTGCTTCCCTGACAGTTCCAAGGGAACCCTACAAACTGACAGCAGGAACCTGGGCTGGCAATTATTCTGTCCCAGGGAAAATGGCCACGCGTTGTCTCCAGGGGCTTATGGCCCTGAGTGGCCGGATGCCTCCAACAAATCTGAATGGTTAAGGATGTGTCCCAGACCCAACCTGCCCCCACCTAAAACCTCTGCTGCCCTGACAGTCCCACGGGAACCCTACAAATTGACAGAAGGAACCTGGGCTGGCAACTTTTCTTACTGAGGGAAAAGGGCCGGTCTTTGTCTCCAGGGGCCTGTGGCCCTGAGTGGCCAGATGCCTCCAACAAATCTGAATCGGTTAAGGATGTGTTCCAGGCCCAACCTGCCCCCACCTCAAACTTCTGCTGCCCTGGCAGTCCCAAGGGAACCCTACAAACTGACATCAGCATCCTGGGCTGGCCCCTTTTCTTTTCCAGGGAAAAGGGCCAGTCTTTGTGTCCAGGGATCTGTGGCCCGGAGTGGCCGGACGCCTCCAAAAAATCGGAACGATTAAGGATGTGTCCCAGACCAAACCTGCCCCCACCTCAAAGCTCTGCTGCCTGACAGTCCCAAGGGAACCCTACAAACTGACAGCAGCATCCTGGGCTGGCAAGTTTTCTTTCACAGGGAAAAGGGCCAGTCTTTGTGTCCAGGGATCTGTGGCCCGGAGTGGCCGGACGCCTCCAAAAAAGCGGAACGATTAAGGATGTGTCCCAGACCAAACATGCCCCACCCTCGACCCTGTGCTGCCCTGACAGTCCCAAGGGAACCCTACAAACTGACAGCAGGAACCTGGGCTGGCCATTTTTTTTTCTCAGGGAAAAAGGCCGGTCATTTTCTCAAGGGATCATTGGCCCTGAGTGTCCAGACGCCTCCAAAAAATCCAAACGAACAAGGATATGTGTCAGACCCAACCTGTCCCCTCTTCAAACCTGTGCTACCTAGATATTCTCAAGGGAACTCAATCAACTGACAGCAGGAACCTGAGCTGGCAACTATTCTGTCCCAGGGAAAAGGGCCACGCCTTGTCTCCATGGGCCTGTGGCCCTGAGTGGCTGGATGCCTCCAACAAATCTGAAAGATTAAGGATATGTCCCAGACCCAACCTGCCCCTACATATAACCTCTGCTGCCCTGACAGTCCCTAGGAAACCCTACAAACTGATAGAAGGAACCTGGGCTGGCCCCTTTTCTTTTCCAGGGAAATGGCCAGTCTTTGTCTCCAGGGGTCTGCGGTCCTGAGTGGCCAGACGCCTCCAAAAAATTCAAACAAAGCAGGACATGTGCAGGACCAAACATGCCCCAACCTCAACCCTGGGCTGCCCTGAAATTCCCAAGGGAACCCCACAAACTGTCATCAGGAATCTTGGCTGACCACTTTTCCTTTTCAGAGAAAAAGGCAGGTCTTTGTCTAGTGGGGTCTGTGGGCCTGAGTGGCCGGACGCCTCCAAAAAATCCAAATGAACAAGGATATGTGTCAGACCCAACCTGCCCCCACCTCAACCCTGTGCTGCCCTGACAGTCCCAAGGGAACCCTACAAACTGACAGCAGGAACCTGGGCTGGCAACTTTTTTTTTCTCGGGGAAAAAGGCCAGTCTTTGTCTCAAGGGATCATTGGCCCTGAGTGGCAGGACGCCTCCAAAAAATCCAAACGAACAAGGATATGTGTCAGACCCAACCTGTCCCCTCTTCAAACCTGTGCTACCTAGATATTCCCAAGGGAACTCTATCAACTGACAGCAGGAACCTGGGCTGGCAACTATACTGTCCCAGGGAAAAGGGCCACGCGTTGTCTCCATGGGCCTGTGGCCCTGAGTGGCCGGATGCCTCCAACAAATCTGAAAGATTAAGGATGTGTCCCAGACCCAACCTGCCCCCACCTCAAACCTGTGCTTCCCTGACAGTTCCAAGGGAACCCTACAAACTGACAGAAGGAACCTGGGCTGGCAATTATTCTGTCCCAGGGAAAATGGCCACGCGTTGTCTCCAGGGGCTTATGGCCCTGAGTGGCCGGATGCCTCCAACAAATCTGAATGGTTAAGGATGTGTCCCAGACCCAACCTGCCCCCACCTAAAACCTCTGCTGCCCTGACAGTCCCACGGGAACCCTACAAATTGACAGAAGGAACCTGGGCTGGCAACTTTTCTTACTGAGGGAAAAGGGCCGGTCTTTGTCTCCAGGGGCCTGTGGCCCTGAGTGGCCAGATGCCTCCAACAAATCTGAATCGGTTAAGGATGTGTTCCAGACCCAACCTGCCCCCACCTCAAACTTCTGCTGCCCTGGCAGTCCCAAGGGAACCCTACAAACTGACATCAGCATCCTGGGCTGGCCCCTTTTCTTTTCCAGGGAAAAGGGCCAGTCTTTGTGTCCAGGGATCTGTGGCCCGGAGTGGCCGGACGCCTCCAAAAAATCGGAACGATTAAGGATGTGTCCCAGACCAAACCTGCCCCCACCTCAAAGCTCTGCTGCCTGACAGTCCCAAGGGAACCCTACAAACTGACAGCAGCATCCTGGGCTGGCAAGTTTTCTTTCACAGGGAAAAGGGCCAGTCTTTGTGTCCAGGGATCTGTGGCCCGGAGTGGCCGGACGCCTCCAAAAAAGCGGAACGATTAAGGATGTGTCCCAGACCAAACATGCCCCACCCTCGACCCTGTGCTGCCCTGACAGTCCCAAGGGAACCCTACAAACTGACAGCAGGAACCTGGGCTGGCCATTTTTTTTTCTCAGGGAAAAAGGCCGGTCATTTTCTCAAGGGATCATTGGCCCTGAGTGTCCAGACGCCTCCAAAAAATCCAAACGAACAAGGATATGTGTCAGACCCAACCTGTCCCCTCTTCAAACCTGTGCTACCTAGATATTCTCAAGGGAACTCAATCAACTGACAGCAGGAACCTGAGCTGGCAACTATTCTGTCCCAGGGAAAAGGGCCACGCCTTGTCTCCATGGGCCTGTGGCCCTGAGTGGCTGGATGCCTCCAACAAATCTGAAAGATTAAGGATGTGTCCCAGACCAAACCTGCCCCTACATATAACCTCTGCTGCCCTGACAGTCCCTAGGAAACCCTACAAACTGATAGAAGGAACCTGGGCTGGCCCCTTTTCTTTTCCAGGGAAATGGCCAGTCTTTGTCTCCAGCGGTCTGCGGTCCTGAGTGGCCAGACGCCTCCAAAAAATTCAAACAAAGCAGGACATGTGCAGGACCAAACATGCCCCAACCTCAACCCTGGGCTGCCCTGAAATTCCCAAGGGAACCCCACAAACTGTCATCAGGAATCTTGGCTGACCACTTTTCCTTTTCAGAGAAAAAGGCAGGTCTTTGTCTAGTGGGGTCTGTGGGCCTGAGTGGCCGGACGCCTCCAAAAAATCCAAATGAACAAGGATATGTGTCAGACCCAACCTGCCCCCACCTCAACCCTGTGCTGCCCTGACAGTCCCAAGGGAACCCTACAAACTGACAGCAGGAACCTGGGCTGGCAACTTTTTTTTTCTCGGGGAAAAAGGCCAGTCTTTGTCTCAAGGGATCATTGGCCCTGAGTGGCAGGACGCCTCCAAAAAATCCAAACGAACAAGGATATGTGTCAGACCCAACCTGTCCCCTCTTCAAACCTGTGCTACCTAGATATTCCCAAGGGAACTCTATCAACTGACAGCAGGAACCTGGGCTGGCAACTATACTGTCCCAGGGAAAAGGGCCACGCATTGTCTCCAGGGGCCTGTGGCCCTGAGTGGCCGGATGCCTCCAACAAATCTGAAAGATTAAGGATGTGTCCCAGACCCAACCTGCCCCCACCTCAAACCTGTGCTTCCCTGACAGTTCCAAGGGAACCCTACAAACTGACAGAAGGAACCTGGGCTGGCAATTATTCTGTCCCAGGGAAAATGGCCACGCGTTGTCTCCAGGGGCTTATGGCCCTGAGTGGCCGGATGCCTCCAACAAATCTGAATGGTTAAGGATGTGTCCCAGACCCAACCTGCCCCCACCTAAAACCTCTGCTGCCCTGACAGTCCCACGGGAACCCTACAAATTGACAGAAGGAACCTGGGCTGGCAACTTTTCTTACTGAGGGAAAAGGGCCGGTCTTTGTCTCCAGGGGCCTGTGGCCCTGAGTGGCCAGATGTCTCCAACAAATCTGAATCGGTTAAGGATGTGTTCCAGACCCAACCTGCCCCCACCTCAAACTTCTGCTGCCCTGGCAGTCCCAAGGGAACCCTACAAACTGACAGCAGGAACCTGGGCTGGCCATTTTTTTTTCTCAGGGAAAAAGGCCGGTCATTTTCTCAAGGGATCATTGGCCCTGAGTGTCCAGACGCCTCCAAAAAATCCAAACGAACAAGGATATGTGTCAGACCCAACCTGTCCCCTCTTCAAACCTGTGCTACCTAGATATTCTCAAGGGAACTCAATCAACTGACAGCAGGAACCTGAGCTGGCAACTATTCTGTCCCAGGGAAAAGGGCCACGCCTTGTCTCCATGGGCCTGTGGCCCTGAGTGGCTGGATGCCTCCAACAAATCTGAAAGATTAAGGATGTGTCCCAGACCAAACCTGCCCCTACATATAACCTCTGCTGCCCTGACAGTCCCTAGGAAACCCTACAAACTGATAGAAGGAACCTGGGCTGGCCCCTTTTCTTTTCCAGGGAAATGGCCAGTCTTTGTCTCCAGGGGTCTGCGGTCCTGAGTGGCCAGACGCCTCCAAAAAATTCAAACAAAGCAGGACATGTGCAGGACCAAACATGCCCCAACCTCAACCCTGGGCTGCCCTGAAATTCCCAAGGGAACCCCACAAACTGTCATCAGGAATCTTGGCTGACCACTTTTCCTTTTCAGAGAAAAAGGCAGGTCTTTGTCTAGTGGGGTCTGTGGGCCTGAGTGGCCGGACGCCTCCAAAAAATCCAAATGAACAAGGATATGTGTCAGACCCAACCTGCCCCCACCTCAACCCTGTGCTGCCCTGACAGTCCCAAGGGAACCCTACAAACTGACAGCAGGAACCTGGGCTGGCAACTTTTTTTTTCTCGGGGAAAAAGGCCAGTCTTTGTCTCAAGGGATCATTGGCCCTGAGTGGCAGGACGCCTCCAAAAAATCCAAACGAACAAGGATATGTGTCAGACCCAACCTGTCCCCTCTTCAAACCTGTGCTACCTAGATATTCCCAAGGGAACTCTATCAACTGACAGCAGGAACCTGGGCTGGCAACTATACTGTCCCAGGGAAAAGGGCCACGCATTGTCTCCAGGGGCCTGTGGCCCTGAGTGGCCGGATGCCTCCAACAAATCTGAAAGATTAAGGATGTGTCCCAGACCCAACCTGCCCCCACCTCAAACCTGTGCTTCCCTGACAGTTCCAAGGGAACCCTACAAACTGACAGAAGGAACCTGGGCTGGCAATTATTCTGTCCCAGGGAAAATGGCCACGCGTTGTCTCCAGGGGCTTATGGCCCTGAGTGGCCGGATGCCTCCAACAAATCTGAATGGTTAAGGATGTGTCCCAGACCCAACCTGCCCCCACCTAAAACCTCTGCTGCCCTGACAGTCCCACGGGAACCCTACAAATTGACAGAAGGAACCTGGGCTGGCAACTTTTCTTACTGAGGGAAAAGGGCCGGTCTTTGTCTCCAGGGGCCTGTGGCCCTGAGTGGCCAGATGCCTCCAACAAATCTGAATCGGTTAAGGATGTGTTCCAGACCCAACCTGCCCCCACCTCAAACTTCTGCTGCCCTGGCAGTCCCAAGGGAACCCTACAAACTGACATCAGCATCCTGGGCTGGCCCCTTTTCTTTTCCAGGGAAAAGGGCCAGTCTTTGTGTCCAGGGATCTGTGGCCCGGAGTGGCCGGACGCCTCCAAAAAATCGGAACGATTAAGGATGTGTCCCAGACCAAACCTGCCCCCACCTCAAAGCTCTGCTGCCTGACAGTCCCAAGGGAACCCTACAAACTGACAGCAGCATCCTGGGCTGGCAAGTTTTCTTTCACAGGGAAAAGGGCCAGTCTTTGTGTCCAGGGATCTGTGGCCCGGAGTGGCCGGACGCCTCCAAAAAAGCGGAACGATTAAGGATGTGTCCCAGACCAAACATGCCCCACCCTCGACCCTGTGCTGCCCTGACAGTCCCAAGGGAACCCTACAAACTGACAGCAGGAACCTGGGCTGGCCATTTTTTTTTCTCAGGGAAAAAGGCCGGTCATTTTCTCAAGGGATCATTGGCCCTGAGTGTCCAGACGCCTCCAAAAAATCCAAACGAACAAGGATATGTGTCAGACCCAACCTGTCCCCTCTTCAAACCTGTGCTACCTAGATATTCTCAAGGGAACTCAATCAACTGACAGCAGGAACCTGAGCTGGCAACTATTCTGTCCCAGGGAAAAGGGCCACGCCTTGTCTCCATGGGCCTGTGGCCCTGAGTGGCTGGATGCCTCCAACAAATCTGAAAGATTAAGGATGTGTCCCAGACCAAACCTGCCCCTACATATAACCTCTGCTGCCCTGACAGTCCCTAGGAAACCCTACAAACTGATAGAAGGAACCTGGGCTGGCCCCTTTTCTTTTCCAGGGAAATGGCCAGTCTTTGTCTCCAGGGGTCTGCGGTCCTGAGTGGCCAGACGCCTCCAAAAAATTCAAACAAAGCAGGACATGTGCAGGACCAAACATGCCCCAACCTCAACCCTGGGCTGCCCTGAAATTCCCAAGGGAACCCCACAAACTGTCATCAGGAATCTTGGCTGACCACTTTTCCTTTTCAGAGAAAAAGGCAGGTCTTTGTCTAGTGGGGTCTGTGGGCCTGAGTGGCCGGACGCCTCCAAAAAATCCAAATGAACAAGGATATGTGTCAGACCCAACCTGCCCCCACCTCAACCCTGTGCTGCCCTGACAGTCCCAAGGGAACCCTACAAACTGACAGCAGGAACCTGGGCTGGCAACTTTTTTTTTCTCGGGGAAAAAGGCCAGTCTTTGTCTCAAGGGATCATTGGCCCTGAGTGGCAGGACGCCTCCAAAAAATCCAAACGAACAAGGATATGTGTCAGACCCAACCTGTCCCCTCTTCAAACCTGTGCTACCTTGATATTCTCAAGGGAACTCAATCAACTGACAGCAGGAACCTGAGCTGGCAACTATTCTGTCCCAGGGAAAAGGGCCACGCCTTGTCTCCATGGGCCTGTGGCCCTGAGTGGCTGGATGCCTCCAACAAATCTGAAAGATTAAGGATATGTCCCAGACCCAACCTGCCCCTACATATAACCTCTGCTGCCCTGACAGTCCCTAGGAAACCCTACAAACTGATAGAAGGAACCTGGGCTGGCCCCTTTTCTTTTCCAGGGAAATGGCCAGTCTTTGTCTCCAGGGGTCTGCGGTCCTGAGTGGCCAGACGCCTCCAAAAAATTCAAACAAAGCAGGACATGTGCAGGACCAAACATGCCCCAACCTCAACCCTGGGCTGCCCTGAAATTCCCAAGGGAACCCCACAAACTGTCATCAGGAATCTTGGCTGACCACTTTTCCTTTTCAGAGAAAAAGGCAGGTCTTTGTCTAGTGGGGTCTGTGGGCCTGAGTGGCCGGACGCCTCCAAAAAATCCAAATGAACAAGGATATGTGTCAGACCCAACCTGCCCCCACCTCAACCCTGTGCTGCCCTGACAGTCCCAAGGGAACCCTACAAACTGACAGCAGGAACCTGGGCTGGCAACTTTTTTTTTCTCGGGGAAAAAGGCCAGTCTTTGTCTCAAGGGATCATTGGCCCTGAGTGGCAGGACGCCTCCAAAAAATCCAAACGAACAAGGATATGTGTCAGACCCAACCTGTCCCCTCTTCAAACCTGTGCTACCTAGATATTCCCAAGGGAACTCTATCAACTAACAGCAGGAACCTGGGCTGGCAACTATACTGTCCCAGGGAAAAGGGCCACGCATTGTCTCCAGGGGCCTGTGGCCCTGAGTGGCCGGATGCCTCCAACAAATCTGAAAGATTAAGGATGTGTCCCAGACCCAACCTGCCCCCACCTAAAACCTCTGCTGCCCTGACAGTCCCACGGGAACCCTACAAATTGACAGAAGGAACCTGGGCTGGCAACTTTTCTTACTGAGGGAAAAGGGCCGGTCTTTGTCTCCAGGGGCCTGTGGCCCTGAGTGGCCAGATGCCTCCAACAAATCTGAATCGGTTAAGGATGTGTTCCAGACCCAACCTGCCCCCACCTCAAACCTGTGCTTCCCTGACAGTTCCAAGGGAACACTACAAACTGACAGAAGGAACCTGGGCTGGCAATTATTCTGTCCCAGGGAAAATGGCCACGCGTTGTCTCCAGGGGCTTATGGCCCTGAGTGGCCGGATGCCTCCAACAAATCTGAATGGTTAAGGATGTGTCCCAGACCCAACCTGCCCCCACCTAAAACCTCTGCTGCCCTGACAGTCCCACGGGAACCCTACAAATTGACAGAAGGAACCTGGGCTGGCAACTTTTCTTACTGAGGGAAAAGGGCCGGTCTTTGTCTCCAGGGGCCTGTGGCCCTGAGTGGCCAGATGCCTCCAACAAATCTGAATCGGTTAAGGATGTGTTCCAGACCCAACCTGCCCCCACCTCAAACTTCTGCTGCCCTGGCAGTCCCAAGGGAACCCTACAAACTGACATCAGCATCCTGGGCTGGCCCCTTTTCTTTTCCAGGGAAAAGGGCCAGTCTTTGTGTCCAGGGATCTGTGGCCCGGAGTGGCCGGACGCCTCCAAAAAATCGGAACGATTAAGGATGTGTCCCAGACCAAACCTGCCCCCACCTCAAAGCTCTGCTGCCTGACAGTCCCAAGGGAACCCTACAAACTGACAGCAGCATCCTGGGCTGGCAAGTTTTCTTTCACAGGGAAAAGGGCCAGACTTTGTGTCCAGGGATCTGTGGCCCGGAGTGGCCGGACGCCTCCAAAAAAGCGGAACGATTAAGGATGTGTCCCAGACCAAACATGCCCCACCCTCGACCCTGTGCTGCCCTGACAGTCCCAAGGGAACCCTACAAACTGACAGCAGGAACCTGGGCTGGCCATTTCTTTTCTCAGGGAAAAAGGCCGGTCATTTTCTCAAGGGATCATTGGCCCTGAGTGTCCAGACGCCTCCAAAAAATCCAAACGAACAAGGATATGTGTCAGACCCAACCTGTCCCCTCTTCAAACCTGTGCTACCTAGATATTCTCAAGGGAACTCAATCAACTGACAGCAGGAACCTGAGCTGGCAACTATTCTGTCCCAGGGAAAAGGGCCACGCCTTGTCTCCATGGGCCTGTGGCCCTGAGTGGCTGGATGCCTCCAACAAATCTGAAAGATTAAGGATGTGTCCCAGACCAAACCTGCCCCTACATATAACCTCTGCTGCCCTGACAGTCCCTAGGAAACCCTACAAACTGATAGAAGGAACCTGGGCTGGCCCCTTTTCTTTTCCAGGGAAATGGCCAGTCTTTGTCTCCAGGGGTCTGCGGTCCTGAGTGGCCAGACGCCTCCAAAAAATTCAAACAAAGCAGGACATGTGCAGGACCAAACATGCCCCAACCTCAACCCTGGGCTGCCCTGAAATTCCCAAGGGAACCCCACAAACTGTCATCAGGAATCTTGGCTGACCACTTTTCCTTTTCAGAGAAAAAGGCAGGTCTTTGTCTAGTGGGGTCTGTGGGCCTGAGTGGCCGGACGCCTCCAAAAAATCCAAATGAACAAGGATATGTGTCAGACCCAACCTGCCCCCACCTCAACCCTGTGCTGCCCTGACAGTCCCAAGGGAACCCTACAAACTGACAGCAGGAACCTGGGCTGGCCACTTTTTTTTTCTCGGGGAAAAAGGCCAGTCTTTGTCTCAAGGGATCATTGGCCCTGAGTGGCAGGACGCCTCCAAAAAATCCAAACGAACAAGGATATGTGTCAGACCCAACCTGTCCCCTCTTCAAACCTGTGCTACCTAGATATTCCCAAGGGAACTCTATCAACTGACAGCAGGAACCTGGGCTGGCAACTATACTGTCCCAGGGAAAAGGGCCACGCATTGTCTCCAGGGGCCTGTGGCCCTGAGTGGCCGGATGCCTCCAACAAATCTGAAAGATTAAGGATGTGTCCCAGACCCAACCTGCCCCCACCTCAAACCTGTGCTTCCCTGACAGTTCCAAGGGAACCCTACAAACTGACAGCAGCATCCTGGGCTGGCAAGTTTTCTTTCCCAGGGAAAAGGGCCAGTCTTTGTGTCCAGGGATCTGTGGCCCGGAGTGGCCGGACGCCTCCAAAAAAGCGGAACGATTAAGGATGTGTCCCAGACCAAACATGCCCCACCCTCGACCCTGTGCTGCCCTGACAGTCCCAAGGGAACCCTACAAACTGACAGCAGGAACCTGGGCTGGCCACTTTTTTTTCTCAGGGAAAAAGGCCGGTCATTTTCTCAAGGGATCATTGGCCCTGAGTGTCCAGACGCCTCCAAAAAATCCAAACGAACAAGGATATGTGTCAGACCCAACCTGTCCCCTCTTCAAACCTGTGCTACCTAGATATTCTCAAGGGAACTCAATCAACTGACAGCAGGAACCTGAGCTGGCAACTATTCTGTCCCAGGGAAAAGGGCCACGCCTTGTCTCCATGGGCCTGTGGCCCTGAGTGGCTGGATGCCTCCAACAAATCTGAAAGATTAAGGATGTGTCCCAGACCAAACCTGCCCCTACATATAACCTCTGCTGCCCTGACAGTCCCTAGGAAACCCTACAAACTGATAGAAGGAACCTGGGCTGGCCCCTTTTCTTTTCCAGGGAAATGGCCAGTCTTTGTCTCCAGCGGTCTGCGGTCCTGAGTGGCCAGACGCCTCCAAAAAATTCAAACAAAGCAGGACATGTGCAGGACCAAACATGCCCCAACCTCAACCCTGGGCTGCCCTGAAATTCCCAAGGGAACCCCACAAACTGTCATCAGGAATCTTGGCTGACCACTTTTCCTTTTCAGAGAAAAAGGCAGGTCTTTGTCTAGTGGGGTCTGTGGGCCTGAGTGGCCGGACGCCTCCAAAAAATCCAAATGAACAAGGATATGTGTCAGACCCAACCTGCCCCCACCTCAACCCTGTGCTACCTTGATATTCTCAAGGGAACTCAATCAACTGACAGCAGGAACCTGAGCTGGCAACTATTCTGTCCCAGGGAAAAGGGCCACGCCTTGTCTCCATGGGCCTGTGGCCCTGAGTGGCTGGATGCCTCCAACAAATCTGAAAGATTAAGGATATGTCCCAGACCCAACCTGCCCCTACATATAACCTCTGCTGCCCTGACAGTCCCTAGGAAACCCTACAAACTGATAGAAGGAACCTGGGCTGGCCCCTTTTCTTTTCCAGGGAAATGGCCAGTCTTTGTCTCCAGGGGTCTGCGGTCCTGAGTGGCCAGACGCCTCCAAAAAATTCAAACAAAGCAGGACATGTGCAGGACCAAACATGCCCCAACCTCAACCCTGGGCTGCCCTGAAATTCCCAAGGGAACCCCACAAACTGTCATCAGGAATCTTGGCTGACCACTTTTCCTTTTCAGAGAAAAAGGCAGGTCTTTGTCTAGTGGGGTCTGTGGGCCTGAGTGGCCGGACGCCTCCAAAAAATCCAAATGAACAAGGATATGTGTCAGACCCAACCTGCCCCCACCTCAACCCTGTGCTGCCCTGACAGTCCCAAGGGAACCCTACAAACTGACAGCAGGAACCTGGGCTGGCCATTTTTTTTTTCTCGGGGAAAAAGGCCAGTCTTTGTCTCAAGGGATCATTGGCCCTGAGTGGCAGGACGCCTCCAAAAAATCCAAACGAACAAGGATATGTGTCAGACCCAACCTGTCCCCTCTTCAAACCTGTGCTACCTAGATATTCCCAAGGGAACTCTATCAACTGACAGCAGGAACCTGGGCTGGCAACTATACTGTCCCAGGGAAAAGGGCCACGCGTTGTCTCCATGGGCCTGTGGCCCTGAGTGGCCGGATGCCTCCAACAAATCTGAAAGATTAAGGATGTGTCCCAGACCCAACCTGCCCCCACCTCAAACCTGTGCTTCCCTGACAGTTCCAAGGGAACCCTACAAACTGACAGAAGGAACCTGGGCTGGCAATTATTCTGTCCCAGGGAAAATGGCCACGCGTTGTCTCCAGGGGCTTATGGCCCTGAGTGGCCGGATGCCTCCAACAAATCTGAATGGTTAAGGATGTGTCCCAGACCCAACCTGCCCCCACCTAAAACCTCTGCTGCCCTGGCAGTCCCACGGGAACCCTACAAATTGACAGAAGGAACCTGGGCTGGCAACTTTTCTTACTGAGGGAAAAGGGCCGGTCTTTGTCTCCAGGGGCCTGTGGCCCTGAGTGGCCAGATGCCTCCAACAAATCTGAATCGGTTAAGGATGTGTTCCAGACCCAACCTGCCCCCACCTCAAACTTCTGCTGCCCTGGCAGTCCCAAGGGAACCCTACAAACTGACATCAGCATCCTGGGCTGGCCCCTTTTCTTTTCCAGGGAAAAGGGCCAGTCTTTGTGTCCAGGGATCTGTGGCCCGGAGTGGCCGGACGCCTCCAAAAAATCGGAACGATTAAGGATGCGTCCCAGACCAAACCTGCCCCCACCTCAAAGCTCTGCTGCCTGACAGTCCCAAGGGAACCCTACAAACTGACAGCAGCATCCTGGGCTGGCAAGTTTTCTTTCACAGGGAAAAGGGCCAGTCTTTGTGTCCAGGGATCTGTGGCCCGGAGTGGCCGGACGCCTCCAAAAAAGCGGAACGATTAAGGATGTGTCCCAGACCAAACATGCCCCACCCTCGACCCTGTGCTGCCCTGACAGTCCCAAGGGAACCCTACAAACTGACAGCAGGAACCTGGGCTGGCCATTTTTTTTTCTCAGGGAAAAAGGCCGGTCATTTTCTCAAGGGATCATTGGCCCTGAGTGTCCAGACGCCTCCAAAAAATCCAAACGAACAAGGATATGTGTCAGACCCAACCTGTCCCCTCTTCAAACCTGTGCTACCTAGATATTCTCAAGGGAACTCAATCAACTGACAGCAGGAACCTGAGCTGGCAACTATTCTGTCCCAGGGAAAAGGGCCACGCCTTGTCTCCATGGGCCTGTGGCCCTGAGTGGCTGGATGCCTCCAACAAATCTGAAAGATTAAGGATGTGTCCCAGACCAAACCTGCCCCTACATATAACCTCTGCTGCCCTGACAGTCCCTAGGAAACCCTACAAACTGATAGAAGGAACCTGGGCTGGCCCCTTTTCTTTTCCAGGGAAATGGCCAGTCTTTGTCTCCAGCGGTCTGCGGTCCTGAGTGGCCAGACGCCTCCAAAAAATTCAAACAAAGCAGGACATGTGCAGGACCAAACATGCCCCAACCTCAACCCTGGGCTGCCCTGAAATTCCCAAGGGAACCCCACAAACTGTCATCAGGAATCTTGGCTGACCACTTTTCCTTTTCAGAGAAAAAGGCAGGTCTTTGTCTAGTGGGGTCTGTGGGCCTGAGCGGCCGGACGCCTCCAAAAAATCCAAATGAACAAGGATATGTGTCAGACCCAACCTGCCCCCACCTCAACCCTGTGCTGCCCTGACAGTCCCAAGGGAACCCTACAAACTGACAGCAGGAACCTGGGCTGGCCACTTTTTTTTTCTCAGGGAAAAAGGCCGGTCATTTTCTCAAGGGATCATTGGCCCTGAGTGGCAGGACGCCTCCAAAAAATCCAAACGAACAAGGATATGTGTCAGACCCAACCTGTCCCCTCTTCAAACCTGTGCTACCTTGATATTCTCAAGGGAACTCAATCAACTGACAGCAGGAACCTGAGCTGGCAACTATTCTGTCCCAGGGAAAAGGGCCACGCCTTGTCTCCAGGGGCCTGTGGCCCTGAGTGGCTGGATGCCTCCAACAAATCTGAAAGATTAAGGATGTGTCCCAGACCCAACCTGCCCCTACATATAACCTCTGCTGCCCTGACAGTCCCTAGGAAACCCTACAAACTGATAGAAGGAACCTGGGCTGGCCCCTTTTCTTTTCCAGGGAAATGGCCAGTCTTTGTCTCCAGGGGTCTGCGGTCCTGAGTGGCCAGACGCCTCCAAAAAATTCAAACAAAGCAGGACATGTGCAGGACCAAACATGCCCCAACCTCAACCCTGGGCTGCCCTGAAATTCCCAAGGGAACCCCACAAACTGTCATCAGGAATCTTGGCTGACCACTTTTCCTTTTCAGAGAAAAAGGCAGGTCTTTGTCTAGTGGGGTCTGTGGGCCTGAGTGGCCGGACGCCTCCAAAAAATCCAAATGAACAAGGATATGTGTCAGACCCAACCTGCCCCCACCTCAACCCTGTGCTGCCCTGACAGTCCCAAGGGAACCCTACAAACTGACAGCAGGAACCTGGGCTGGCAACTTTTTTTTTCTCGGGGAAAAAGGCCAGTCTTTGTCTCAAGGGATCATTGGCCCTGAGTGGCAGGACGCCTCCAAAAAATCCAAACGAACAAGGATATGTGTCAGACCCAACCTGTCCCCTCTTCAAACCTGTGCTACCTAGATATTCCCAAGGGAACTCTATCAACTGACAGCAGGAACCTGGGCTGGCAACTATACTGTCCCAGGGAAAAGGGCAACGCATTGTCTCCAGGGGCCTGTGGCCCTGAGTGGCCGGATGCCTCCAACAAATCTGAAAGATTAAGGATGTGTCCCAGACCCAACCTGCCCCCACCTCAAACTTGTGCTTCCCTGACAGTTCCAAGGGAACCCTACAAACTGACAGAAGGAACCTGGGCTGGCAATTATTCTGTCCCAGGGAAAATGGCCACGCGTTGTCTCCAGGGGCTTATGGCCCTGAGTGGCCGGATGCCTCCAACAAATCTGAATGGTTAAGGATGTGTCCCAGACCCAACCTGCCCCCACCTAAAACCTCTGCTGCCCTGACAGTCCCACGGGAACCCTACAAATTGACAGAAGGAACCTGGGCTGGCAACTTTTCTTACTGAGGGAAAAGGGCCGGTCTTTGTCTCCAGGGGCCTGTGGCCCTGAGTGGCCAGATGCCTCCAACAAATCTGAATCGGTTAAGGATGTGTTCCAGACCCAACCTGCCCCCACCTCAAACTTCTGCTGCCCTGGCAGTCCCAAGGGAACCCTACAAACTGACATCAGCATCCTGGGCTGGCCCCTTTTCTTTTCTAGGGAAAAGGGCCAGTCTTTGTGTCCAGGGATCTGTGGCCCAGAGTGGCCGGACGCCTCCAAAAAATCGGAACGATTAAGGATGTGTCCCAGACCAAACCTGCCCCCACCTCAAAGCTCTGCTGCCTGACAGTCCCAAGGGAACCCTACAAACTGACAGCAGCATCCTGGGCTGGCAAGTTTTCTTTCACAGGGAAAAGGGCCAGTCTTTGTGTCCAGGGATCTGTGGCCCGGAGTGGCCGGACGCCTCCAAAAAAGCGGAACGATTAAGGATGTGTCCCAGACCAAACATGCCCCACCCTCGACCCTGTGCTGCCCTGACAGTCCCAAGGGAACCCTACAAACTGACAGCAGGAACCTGGGCTGGCCACTTTTTTTTCTCAGGGAAAAAGGCCGGTCATTTTCTCAAGGGATCATTGGCCCTGAGTGTCCAGACGCCTCCAAAAAATCCAAACGAACAAGGATATGTGTCAGACCCAACCTGTCCCCTCTTCAAACCTGTGCTACCTAGATATTCTCAAGGGAACTCAATCAACTGACAGCAGGAACCTGAGCTGGCAACTATTCTGTCCCAGGGAAAAGGGCCACGCCTTGTCTCCATGGGCCTGTGGCCCTGAGTGGCTGGATGCCTCCAACAAATCTGAAAGATTAAGGATGTGTCCCAGACCAAACCTGCCCCTACATATAACCTCTGCTGCCCTGACAGTCCCTAGGAAACCCTACAAACTGATAGAAGGAACCTGGGCTGGCCCCTTTTCTTTTCCAGGGAAATGGCCAGTCTTTGTCTCCAGCGGTCTGCGGTCCTGAGTGGCCAGACGCCTCCAAAAAATTCAAACAAAGCAGGACATGTGCAGGACCAAACATGCCCCAACCTCAACCCTGGGCTGCCCTGAAATTCCCAAGGGAACCCCACAAACTGTCATCAGGAATCTTGGCTGACCACTTTTCCTTTTCAGAGAAAAAGGCAGGTCTTTGTCTAGTGGGGTCTGTGGGCCTGAGTGGCCGGACGCCTCCAAAAAATCCAAATGAACAAGGATATGTGTCAGACCCAACCTGCCCCCACCTCAACCCTGTGCTACCTTGATATTCTCAAGGGAACTCAATCAACTGACAGCAGGAACCTGAGCTGGCAACTATTCTGTCCCAGGGAAAAGGGCCACGCCTTGTCTCCATGGGCCTGTGGCCCTGAGTGGCTGGATGCCTCCAACAAATCTGAAAGATTAAGGATATGTCCCAGACCCAACCTGCCCCTACATATAACCTCTGCTGCCCTGACAGTCCCTAGGAAACCCTACAAACTGATAGAAGGAACCTGGGCTGGCCCCTTTTCTTTTCCAGGGAAATGGCCAGTCTTTGTCTCCAGGGGTCTGCGGTCCTGAGTGGCCAGACGCCTCCAAAAAATTCAAACAAAGCAGGACATGTGCAGGACCAAACATGCCCCAACCTCAACCCTGGGCTGCCCTGAAATTCCCAAGGGAACCCCACAAACTGTCATCAGGAATCTTGGCTGACCACTTTTCCTTTTCAGAGAAAAAGGCAGGTCTTTGTCTAGTGGGGTCTGTGGGCCTGAGTGGCCGGACGCCTCCAAAAAATCCAAATGAACAAGGATATGTGTCAGACCCAACCTGCCCCCACCTCAACCCTGTGCTGCCCTGACAGTCCCAAGGGAACCCTACAAACTGACAGCAGGAACCTGGGCTGGCCACTTTTTTTTTCTCGGGGAAAAAGGCCAGTCTTTGTCTCAAGGGATCATTGGCCCTGAGTGGCAGGACGCCTCCAAAAAATCCAAACGAACAAGGATATGTGTCAGACCCAACCTGTCCCCTCTTCAAACCTGTGCTACCTAGATATTCCCAAGGGAACTCTATCAACTGACAGCAGGAACCTGGGCTGGCAACTATACTGTCCCAGGGAAAAGGGCCACGCCTTGTCTCCATGGGCCTGTGGCCCTGAGTGGCCGGATGCCTCCAACAAATCTGAAAAGTTAAGGATGTGTCCCAGACCAAACCTGCCCCCACCTCAAACCTGTGCTGCCCTGACAGTTCCAAGGGAACCCTACAAACTGACAGAAGGAACCTGGGCTGGCAATTATTCTGTCCCAGGGAAAATGGCCACGCGTTGTCTCCAGGGGCTTATGGCCCTGAGTGGCCGGATGCCTCCAACAAATCTGAATGGTTAAGGATGTGTCCCAGACCCAACCTGCCCCCACCTAAAACCTCTGCTGCCCTGACAGTCCCACGGGAACCCTACAAATTGACAGAAGGAACCTGGGCTGGCAACTTTTCTTACTGAGGGAAAAGGGCCGGTCTTTGTCTCCAGGGGCCTGTGGCCCTGAGTGGCCAGATGCCTCCAACAAATCTGAATCGGTTAAGGATGTGTTCCAGACCCAACCTGCCCCCACCTCAAACTTCTGCTGCCCTGGCAGTCCCAAGGGAACCCTACAAACTGACATCAGCATCCTGGGCTGGCCCCTTTTCTTTTCCAGGGAAAAGGGCCAGTCTTTGTGTCCAGGGATCTGTGGCCCGGAGTGGCCGGACGCCTCCAAAAAATCGGAACGATTAAGGATGTGTCCCAGACCAAACCTGCCCCCACCTCAAAGCTCTGCTGCCTGACAGTCCCAAGGGAACCCTACAAACTGACAGCAGCATCCTGGGCTGGCAAGTTTTCTTTCACAGGGAAAAGGGCCAGTCTTTGTGTCCAGGGATCTGTGGCCCGGAGTGGCCGGACGCCTCCAAAAAAGCGGAACGATTAAGGATGTGTCCCAGACCAAACATGCCCCACCCTCGACCCTGTGCTGCCCTGACAGTCCCAAGGGAACCCTACAAACTGACAGCAGGAACCTGGGCTGGCCATTTTTTTTTCTCAGGGAAAAAGGCCGGTCATTTTCTCAAGGGATCATTGGCCCTGAGTGTCCAGACGCCTCCAAAAAATCCAAACGAACAAGGATATGTGTCAGACCCAACCTGTCCCCTCTTCAAACCTGTGCTACCTAGATATTCTCAAGGGAACTCAATCAACTGACAGCAGGAACCTGAGCTGGCAACTATTCTGTCCCAGGGAAAAGGGCCACGCCTTGTCTCCATGGGCCTGTGGCCCTGAGTGGCTGGATGCCTCCAACAAATCTGAAAGATTAAGGATGTGTCCCAGACCAAACCTGCCCCTACATATAACCTCTGCTGCCCTGACAGTCCCTAGGAAACCCTACAAACTGATAGAAGGAACCTGGGCTGGCCCCTTTTCTTTTCCAGGGAAATGGCCAGTCTTTGTCTCCAGCGGTCTGCGGTCCTGAGTGGCCAGACGCCTCCAAAAAATTCAAACAAAGCAGGACATGTGCAGGACCAAACATGCCCCAACCTCAACCCTGGGCTGCCCTGAAATTCCCAAGGGAACCCCACAAACTGTCATCAGGAATCTTGGCTGACCACTTTTCCTTTTCAGAGAAAAAGGCAGGTCTTTGTCTAGTGGGGTCTGTGGGCCTGAGTGGCCGGACGCCTCCAAAAAATCCAAATGAACAAGGATATGTGTCAGACCCAACCTGCCCCCACCTCAACCCTGTGCTGCCCTGACAGTCCCAAGGGAACCCTACAAACTGACAGCAGGAACCTGGGCTGGCCACTTTTTTTTTCTCGGGGAAAAAGGCCAGTCTTTGTCTCAAGGGATCATTGGCCCTGAGTGGCAGGACGCCTCCAAAAAATCCAAACGAACAAGGATATGTGTCAGACCCAACCTGTCCCCTCTTCAAACCTGTGCTACCTAGATATTCCCAAGGGAACTCGATCAACTGACAGCAGGAACCTGGGCTGGCAACTATACTGTCCCAGGGAAAAGGGCCACGCATTGTCTCCAGGGGCCTGTGGCCCTGAGTGGCCGGATGCCTCCAACAAATCTGAAAGATTAAGGATGTGTCCCAGACCCAACCTGCCCCCACCTCAAACCTGTGCTTCCCTGACAGTTCCAAGGGAACCCTACAAACTGACAGAAGGAACCTGGGCTGGCAATTATTCTGTCCCAGGGAAAATGGCCACGCGTTGTCTCCAGGGGCTTATGGCCCTGAGTGGCCGGATGCCTCCAACAAATCTGAATGGTTAAGGATGTGTCCCAGACCCAACCTGCCCCCACCTAAAACCTCTGCTGCCCTGACAGTCCCACGGGAACCCTACAAATTGACAGAAGGAACCTGGGCTGGCAACTTTTCTTACTGAGGGAAAAGGGCCGGTCTTTGTCTCCAGGGGCCTGTGGCCCTGAGTGGCCAGATGCCTCCAACAAATCTGAATCGGTTAAGGATGTGTTCCAGACCCAACCTGCCCCCACCTCAAACTTCTGCTGCCCTGGCAGTCCCAAGGGAACCCTACAAACTGACATCAGCATCCTGGGCTGGCCCCTTTTCTTTTCCAGGGAAAAGGGCCAGTCTTTGTGTCCAGGGATCTGTGGCCCGGAGTGGCCGGACGCCTCCAAAAAATCGGAACGATTAAGGATGTGTCCCAGACCAAACCTGCCCCCACCTCAAAGCTCTGCTGCCTGACAGTCCCAAGGGAACCCTACAAACTGACAGCAGCATCCTGGGCTGGCAAGTTTTCTTTCACAGGGAAAAGGGCCAGTCTTTGTGTCCAGGGATCTGTGGCCCGGAGTGGCCGGACGCCTCCAAAAAAGCGGAACGATTAAGGATGTGTCCCAGACCAAACATGCCCCACCCTCGACCCTGTGCTGCCCTGACAGTCCCAAGGGAACCCTACAAACTGACAGCAGGAACCTGGGCTGGCCATTTTTTTTTCTCAGGGAAAAAGGCCGGTCATTTTCTCAAGGGATCATTGGCCCTGAGTGTCCAGACGCCTCCAAAAAATCCAAACGAACAAGGATATGTGTCAGACCCAACCTGTCCCCTCTTCAACCCTGTGCTACCTTGATATTCTCAAGGGAACTCAATCAACTGACAGCAGGAACCTGAGCTGGCAACTATTCTGTCCCAGGGAAAAGGGCCACGCCTTGTCTCCAGGGGCCTGTGGCCCTGAGTGGCTGGATGCCTCCAACAAATCTGAAAGATTAAGGATGTGTCCCAGACCCAACCTGCCCCTACATATAACCTCTGCTGCCCTGACAGTCCCTAGGAAACCCTACAAACTGATAGAAGGAACCTGGGCTGGCCCCTTTTCTTTTCCAGGGAAATGGCCAGTCTTTGTCTCCAGGGGTCTGCGGTCCTGAGTGGCCAGACGCCTCCAAAAAATTCAAACAAAGCAGGACATGTGCAGGACCAAACATGCCCCAACCTCAACCCTGGGCTGCCCTGAAATTCCCAAGGGAACCCCACAAACTGTCATCAGGAATCTTGGCTGACCACTTTTCCTTTTCAGAGAAAAAGGCAGGTCTTTGTCTAGTGGGGTCTGTGGGCCTGAGTGGCCGGACGCCTCCAAAAAATCCAAATGAACAAGGATATGTGTCAGACCCAACCTGCCCCCACCTCAACCCTGTGCTGCCCTGACAGTCCCAAGGGAACCCTACAAACTGACAGCAGGAACCTGGGCTGGCAACTTTTTTTTTCTCGGGGAAAAAGGCCAGTCTTTGTCTCAAGGGATCATTGGCCCTGAGTGGCAGGACGCCTCCAAAAAATCCAAACGAACAAGGATATGTGTCAGACCCAACCTGTCCCCTCTTCAAACCTGTGCTACCTAGATATTCCCAAGGGAACTCTATCAACTGACAGCAGGAACCTGGGCTGGCAACTATACTGTCCCAGGGAAAAGGGCAACGCATTGTCTCCAGGGGCCTGTGGCCCTGAGTGGCCGGATGCCTCCAACAAATCTGAAAGATTAAGGATGTGTCCCAGACCCAACCTGCCCCCACCTCAAACCTGTGCTTCCCTGACAGTTCCAAGGGAACCCTACAAACTGACAGAAGGAACCTGGGCTGGCAATTATTCTGTCCCAGGGAAAATGGCCACGCGTTGTCTCCAGGGGCTTATGGCCCTGAGTGGCCGGATGCCTCCAACAAATCTGAATGGTTAAGGATGTGTCCCAGACCCAACCTGCCCCCACCTAAAACCTCTGCTGCCCTGACAGTCCCACGGGAACCCTACAAATTGACAGAAGGAACCTGGGCTGGCAACTTTTCTTACTGAGGGAAAAGGGCCGGTCTTTGTCTCCAGGGGCCTGTGGCCCTGAGTGGCCAGATGCCTCCAACAATTCTGAATCGGTTAAGGATGTGTTCCAGACCCAACCTGCCCCCACCTCAAACTTCTGCTGCCCTGGCAGTCCCAAGGGAACCCTACAAACTGACATCAGCATCCTGGGCTGGCCCCTTTTCTTTTCTAGGGAAAAGGGCCAGTCTTTGTGTCCAGGGATCTGTGGCCCAGAGTGGCCGGACGCCTCCAAAAAATCGGAACGATTAAGGATGTGTCCCAGACCAAACCTGCCCCCACCTCAAAGCTCTGCTGCCTGACAGTCCCAAGGGAACCCTACAAACTGACAGCAGCATCCTGGGCTGGCAAGTTTTCTTTCACAGGGAAAAGGGCCAGTCTTTGTGTCCAGGGATCTGTGGCCCGGAGTGGCCGGACGCCTCCAAAAAAGCGGAACGATTAAGGATGTGTCCCAGACCAAACATGCCCCACCCTCGACCCTGTGCTGCCCTGACAGTCCCAAGGGAACCCTACAAACTGACAGCAGGAACCTGGGCTGGCCACTTTTTTTTCTCAGGGAAAAAGGCCGGTCATTTTCTCAAGGGATCATTGGCCCTGAGTGTCCAGACGCCTCCAAAAAATCCAAACGAACAAGGATATGTGTCAGACCCAACCTGTCCCCTCTTCAAACCTGTGCTACCTAGATATTCTCAAGGGAACTCAATCAACTGACAGCAGGAACCTGAGCTGGCAACTATTCTGTCCCAGGGAAAAGGGCCACGCCTTGTCTCCATGGGCCTGTGGCCCTGAGTGGCTGGATGCCTCCAACAAATCTGAAAGATTAAGGATGTGTCCCAGACCAAACCTGCCCCTACATATAACCTCTGCTGCCCTGACAGTCCCTAGGAAACCCTACAAACTGATAGAAGGAACCTGGGCTGGCCCCTTTTCTTTTCCAGGGAAATGGCCAGTCTTTGTCTCCAGCGGTCTGCGGTCCTGAGTGGCCAGACGCCTCCAAAAAATTCAAACAAAGCAGGACATGTGCAGGACCAAACATGCCCCAACCTCAACCCTGGGCTGCCCTGAAATTCCCAAGGGAACCCCACAAACTGTCATCAGGAATCTTGGCTGACCACTTTTCCTTTTCAGAGAAAAAGGCAGGTATTTGTCTAGTGGGGTCTGTGGGCCTGAGTGGCCGGACGCCTCCAAAAAATCCAAATGAACAAGGATATGTGTCAGACCCAACCTGCCCCCACCTCAACCCTGTGCTACCTTGATATTCTCAAGGGAACTCAATCAACTGACAGCAGGAACCTGAGCTGGCAACTATTCTGTCCCAGGGAAAAGGGCCACGCCTTGTCTCCATGGGCCTGTGGCCCTGAGTGGCTGGATGCCTCCAACAAATCTGAAAGATTAAGGATATGTCCCAGACCCAACCTGCCCCTACATATAACCTCTGCTGCCCTGACAGTCCCTAGGAAACCCTACAAACTGATAGAAGGAACCTGGGCTGGCCCCTTTTCTTTTCCAGGGAAATGGCCAGTCTTTTTCTCCAGGGGTCTGCGGTCCTGAGTGGCCAGACGCCTCCAAAAAATTCAAACAAAGCAGGACATGTGCAGGACCAAACATGCCCCAACCTCAACCCTGGGCTGCCCTGAAATTCCCAAGGGAACCCCACAAACTGTCATCAGGAATCTTGGCTGACCACTTTTCCTTTTCAGAGAAAAAGGCAGGTCTTTGTCTAGTGGGGTCTGTGGGCCTGAGTGGCCGGACGCCTCCAAAAAATCCAAATGAACAAGGATATGTGTCAGACCCAACCTGCCCCCACCTCAACCCTGTGCTGCCCTGACAGTCCCAAGGGAACCCTACAAACTGACAGCAGGAACCTGGGCTGGCCACTTTTTTTTTCTCGGGGAAAAAGGCCAGTCTTTGTCTCAAGGGATCATTGGCCCTGAGTGGCAGGACGCCTCCAAAAAATCCAAACGAACAAGGATATGTGTCAGACCCAACCTGTCCCCTCTTCAAACCTGTGCTACCTAGATATTCCCAAGGGAACTCTATCAACTGACAGCAGGAACCTGGGCTGGCAACTATACTGTCCCAGGGAAAAGGGCCACGCCTTGTCTCCATGGGCCTGTGGCCCTGAGTGGCCGGATGCCTCCAACAAATCTGAAAAGTTAAGGATGTGTCCCAGACCAAACCTGCCCCCACCTCAAACCTGTGCTGCCCTGACAGTTCCAAGGGAACCCTACAAACTGACAGAAGGAACCTGGGCTGGCAATTATTCTGTCCCAGGGAAAATGGCCACGCGTTGTCTCCAGGGGCTTATGGCCCTGAGTGGCCGGATGCCTCCAACAAATCTGAATGGTTAAGGATGTGTCCCAGACCCAACCTGCCCCCACCTAAAACCTCTGCTGCCCTGACAGTCCCACGGGAACCCTACAAATTGACAGAAGGAACCTGGGCTGGCAACTTTTCTTACTGAGGGAAAAGGGCCGGTCTTTGTCTCCAGGGGCCTGTGGCCCTGAGTGGCCAGATGCCTCCAACAAATCTGAATCGGTTAAGGATGTGTTCCAGACCCAACCTGCCCCCACCTCAAACTTCTGCTGCCCTGGCAGTCCCAAGGGAACCCTACAAACTGACATCAGCATCCTGGGCTGGCCCCTTTTCTTTTCCAGGGAAAAGGGCCAGTCTTTGTGTCCAGGGATCTGTGGCCCGGAGTGGCCGGACGCCTCCAAAAAATCGGAACGATTAAGGATGTGTCCCAGACCAAACCTGCCCCCACCTCAAAGCTCTGCTGCCTGACAGTCCCAAGGGAACCCTACAAACTGACAGCAGCATCCTGGGCTGGCAAGTTTTCTTTCACAGGGAAAAGGGCCAGTCTTTGTGTCCAGGGATCTGTGGCCCGGAGTGGCCGGACGCCTCCAAAAAAGCGGAACGATTAAGGATGTGTCCCAGACCAAACATGCCCCACCCTCGACCCTGTGCTGCCCTGACAGTCCCAAGGGAACCCTACAAACTGACAGCAGGAACCTGGGCTGGCCATTTTTTTTTCTCAGGGAAAAAGGCCGGTCATTTTCTCAAGGGATCATTGGCCCTGAGTGTCCAGACGCCTCCAAAAAATCCAAACGAACAAGGATATGTGTCAGACCCAACCTGTCCCCTCTTCAAACCTGTGCTACCTAGATATTCTCAAGGGAACTCAATCAACTGACAGCAGGAACCTGGGCTGGCAACTATACTGTCCCAGGGAAAAGGGCCACGCCTTGTCTCCATGGGCCTGTGGCCCTGAGTGGCTGGATGCCTCCAACAAATCTGAAAGATTAAGGATGTGTCCCAGACCAAACCTGCCCCTACATATAACCTCTGCTGCCCTGACAGTCCCTAGGAAACCCTACAAACTGATAGAAGGAACCTGGGCTGGCCCCTTTTCTTTTCCAGGGAAATGGCCAGTCTTTGTCTCCAGCGGTCTGCGGTCCTGAGTGGCCAGACGCCTCCAAAAAATTCAAACAAAGCAGGACATGTGCAGGACCAAACATGCCCCAACCTCAACCCTGGGCTGCCCTGAAATTCCCAAGGGAACCCCACAAACTGTCATCAGGAATCTTGGCTGACCACTTTTCCTTTTCAGAGAAAAAGGCAGGTCTTTGTCTAGTGGGGTCTGTGGGCCTGAGTGGCCGGACGCCTCCAAAAAATCCAAATGAACAAGGATATGTGTCAGACCCAACCTGCCCCCACCTCAACCCTGTGCTGCCCTGACAGTCCCAAGGGAACCCTACAAACTGACAGCAGGAACCTGGGCTGGCCACTTTTTTTTTCTCGGGGAAAAAGGCCAGTCTTTGTCTCAAGGGATCATTGGCCCTGAGTGGCAGGACGCCTCCAAAAAATCCAAACGAACAAGGATATGTGTCAGACCCAACCTGTCCCCTCTTCAAACCTGTGCTACCTAGATATTCCCAAGGGAACTCTATCAACTGACAGCAGGAACCTGGGCTGGCAACTATACTGTCCCAGGGAAAAGGGCCACGCCTTGTCTCCATGGGCCTGTGGCCCTGAGTGGCCGGATGCCTCCAACAAATCTGAAAAGTTAAGGATGTGTCCCAGACCAAACCTGCCCCCACCTCAAACCTGTGCTGCCCTGACAGTTCCAAGGGAACCCTACAAACTGACAGAAGGAACCTGGGCTGGCAATTATTCTGTCCCAGGGAAAATGGCCACGCGTTGTCTCCAGGGGCTTATGGCCCTGAGTGGCCGGATGCCTCCAACAAATCTGAATGGTTAAGGATGTGTCCCAGACCCAACCTGCCCCCACCTAAAACCTCTGCTGCCCTGACAGTCCCACGGGAACCCTACAAATTGACAGAAGGAACCTGGGCTGGCAACTTTTCTTACTGAGGGAAAAGGGCCGGTCTTTGTCTCCAGGGGCCTGTGGCCCTGAGTGGCCAGATGCCTCCAACAAATCTGAATCGGTTAAGGATGTGTTCCAGACCCAACCTGCCCCCACCTCAAACTTCTGCTGCCCTGGCAGTCCCAAGGGAACCCTACAAACTGACATCAGCATCCTGGGCTGGCCCCTTTTCTTTTCCAGGGAAAAGGGCCAGTCTTTGTGTCCAGGGATCTGTGGCCCGGAGTGGCCGGACGCCTCCAAAAAATCGGAACGATTAAGGATGTGTCCCAGACCAAACCTGCCCCCACCTCAAAGCTCTGCTGCCTGACAGTCCCAAGGGAACCCTACAAACTGACAGCAGCATCCTGGGCTGGCAAGTTTTCTTTCACAGGGAAAAGGGCCAGTCTTTGTGTCCAGGGATCTGTGGCCCGGAGTGGCCGGACGCCTCCAAAAAAGCGGAACGATTAAGGATGTGTCCCAGACCAAACATGCCCCACCCTCGACCCTGTGCTGCCCTGACAGTCCCAAGGGAACCCTACAAACTGACAGCAGGAACCTGGGCTGGCCATTTTTTTTTCTCAGGGAAAAAGGCCGGTCATTTTCTCAAGGGATCATTGGCCCTGAGTGTCCAGACGCCTCCAAAAAATCCAAACGAACAAGGATATGTGTCAGACCCAACCTGTCCCCTCTTCAAACCTGTGCTACCTAGATATTCTCAAGGGAACTCAATCAACTGACAGCAGGAACCTGAGCTGGCAACTATTCTGTCCCAGGGAAAAGGGCCACGCCTTGTCTCCATGGGCCTGTGGCCCTGAGTGGCTGGATGCCTCCAACAAATCTGAAAGATTAAGGATGTGTCCCAGACCAAACCTGCCCCTACATATAACCTCTGCTGCCCTGACAGTCCCTAGGAAACCCTACAAACTGATAGAAGGAACCTGGGCTGGCCCCTTTTCTTTTCCAGGGAAATGGCCAGTCTTTGTCTCCAGCGGTCTGCGGTCCTGAGTGGCCAGACGCCTCCAAAAAATTCAAACAAAGCAGGACATGTGCAGGACCAAACATGCCCCAACCTCAACCCTGGGCTGCCCTGAAATTCCCAAGGGAACCCCACAAACTGTCATCAGGAATCTTGGCTGACCACTTTTCCTTTTCAGAGAAAAAGGCAGGTCTTTGTCTAGTGGGGTCTGTGGGCCTGAGTGGCCGGACGCCTCCAAAAAATCCAAATGAACAAGGATATGTGTCAGACCCAACCTGCCCCCACCTCAACCCTGTGCTGCCCTGACAGTCCCAAGGGAACCCTACAAACTGACAGCAGGAACCTGGGCTGGCCACTTTTTTTTTCTCGGGGAAAAAGGCCAGTCTTTGTCTCAAGGGATCATTGGCCCTGAGTGGCAGGACGCCTCCAAAAAATCCAAACGAACAAGGATATGTGTCAGACCCAACCTGTCCCCTCTTCAAACCTGTGCTACCTAGATATTCTCAAGGGAACTCAATCAACTGACAGCAGGAACCTGAGCTGGCAACTATTCTGTCCCAGGGAAAAGGGCCACGCCTTGTCTCCATGGGCCTGTGGCCCTGAGTGGCTGGATGCCTCCAACAAATCTGAAAGATTAAGGATGTGTCCCAGACCCAACCTGCCCCTACATATAACCTCTGCTGCCCTGACAGTCCCTAGGAAACCCTACAAACTGATAGAAGGAACCTGGGCTGGCCCCTTTTCTTTTCCAGGGAAATGGCCAGTCTTTGTCTCCAGGGGTCTGCGGTCCTGAGTGGCCAGACGCCTCCAAAAAATTCAAACAAAGCAGGACATGTGCAGGACCAAACATGCCCCAACCTCAACCCTGGGCTGCCCTGAAATTCCCAAGGGAACCCCACAAACTGTCATCAGGAATCTTGGCTGACCACTTTTCCTTGTCAGAGAAAAAGGCAGGTCTTTGTCTAGTGGGGTCTGTGGGCCTGAGTGGCCGGACGCCTCCAAAAAATCCAAATGAACAAGGATATGTGTCAGACCCAACCTGCCCCCACCTCAACCCTGTGCTACCTTGATATTCTCAAGGGAACTCAATCAACTGACAGCAGGAACCTGAGCTGGCAACTATTCTGTCCCAGGGAAAAGGGCCACGCCTTGTCTCCATGGGCCTGTGGCCCTGAGTGGCTGGATGCCTCCAACAAATCTGAAAGATTAAGGATATGTCCCAGACCCAACCTGCCCCTACATATAACCTCTGCTGCCCTGACAGTCCCTAGGAAACCCTACAAACTGATAGAAGGAACCTGGGCTGGCCCCTTTTCTTTTCCAGGGAAATGGCCAGTCTTTGTCTCCAGGGGTCTGCGGTCCTGAGTGGCCAGACGCCTCCAAAAAATTCAAACAAAGCAGGACATGTGCAGGACCAAACATGCCCCAACCTCAACCCTGGGCTGCCCTGAAATTCCCAAGGGAACCCCACAAACTGTCATCAGGAATCTTGGCTGACCACTTTTCCTTTTCAGAGAAAAAGGCAGGTCTTTGTCTAGTGGGGTCTGTGGGCCTGAGTGGCCGGACGCCTCCAAAAAATCCAAATGAACAAGGATATGTGTCAGACCCAACCTGCCCCCACCTCAACCCTGTGCTGCCCTGACAGTCCCAAGGGAACCCTACAAACTGACAGCAGGAACCTGGGCTGGCAACTTTTTTTTTCTCGGGGAAAAAGGCCAGTCTTTGTCTCAAGGGATCATTGGCCCTGAGTGGCAGGACGCCTCCAAAAAATCCAAACGAACAAGGATATGTGTCAGACCCAACCTGTCCCCTCTTCAAACCTGTGCTACCTAGATATTCCCAAGGGAACTCTATCAACTGACAGCAGGAACCTGGGCTGGCAACTATACTGTCCCAGGGAAAAGGGCCACGCATTGTCTCCAGGGGCCTGTGGCCCTGAGTGGCCGGATGCCTCCAACAAATCTGAAAGATTAAGGATGTGTCCCAGACCCAACCTGCCCCCACCTAAAACCTCTGCTGCCCTGACAGTCCCACGGGAACCCTACAAATTGACAGAAGGAACCTGGGCTGGCAACTTTTCTTACTGAGGGAAAAGGGCCGGTCTTTGTCTCCAGGGGCCTGTGGCCCTGAGTGGCCAGATGCCTCCAACAAATCTGAATCGGTTAAGGATGTGTTCCAGACCCAACCTGCCCCCACCTCAAACCTGTGCTTCCCTGACAGTTCCAAGGGAACACTACAAACTGACAGAAGGAACCTGGGCTGGCAATTATTCTGTCCCAGGGAAAATGGCCACGCGTTGTCTCCAGGGGCTTATGGCCCTGAGTGGCCGGATGCCTCCAACAAATCTGAATGGTTAAGGATGTGTCCCAGACCCAACCTGCCCCCACCTAAAACCTCTGCTGCCCTGACAGTCCCACGGGAACCCTACAAATTGACAGAAGGAACCTGGGCTGGCAACTTTTCTTACTGAGGGAAAAGGGCCGGTCTTTGTCTCCAGGGGCCTGTGGCCCTGAGTGGCCAGATGCCTCCAACAAATCTGAATCGGTTAAGGATGTGTTCCAGACCCAACCTGCCCCCACCTCAAACTTCTGCTGCCCTGGCAGTCCCAAGGGAACCCTACAAACTGACATCAGCATCCTGGGCTGGCCCCTTTTCTTTTCCAGGGAAAAGGGCCAGTCTTTGTGTCCAGGGATCTGTGGCCCGGAGTGGCCGGACGCCTCCAAAAAATCGGAACGATTAAGGATGTGTCCCAGACCAAACCTGCCCCCACCTCAAAGCTCTGCTGCCTGACAGTCCCAAGGGAACCCTACAAACTGACAGCAGCATCCTGGGCTGGCAAGTTTTCTTTCACAGGGAAAAGGGCCAGTCTTTGTGTCCAGGGATCTGTGGCCCGGAGTGGCCGGACGCCTCCAAAAAAGCGGAACGATTAAGGATGTGTCCCAGACCAAACATGCCCCACCCTCGACCCTGTGCTGCCCCTGACAGTCCCAAGGGAACCCTACAAACTGACAGCAGGAACCTGGGCTGGCCATTTTTTTTTTCTCAGGGAAAAAGGCCGGTCATTTTCTCAAGGGATCATTGGCCCTGAGTGTCCAGACGCCTCCAAAAAATCCAAACGAACAAGGATATGTGTCAGACCCAACCTGTCCCCTCTTCAAACCTGTGCTACCTAGATATTCTCAAGGGAACTCAATCAACTGACAGCAGGAACCTGAGCTGGCAACTATTCTGTCCCAGGGAAAAGGGCCACGCCTTGTCTCCATGGGCCTGTGGCCCTGAGTGGCTGGATGCCTCCAACAAATCTGAAAGATTAAGGATGTGTCCCAGACCAAACCTGCCCCTACATATAACCTCTGCTGCCCTGACAGTCCCTAGGAAACCCTACAAACTGATAGAAGGAACCTGGGCTGGCCCCTTTTCTTTTCCAGGGAAATGGCCAGTCTTTGTCTCCAGGGGTCTGCGGTCCTGAGTGGCCAGACGCCTCCAAAAAATTCAAACAAAGCAGGACATGTGCAGGACCAAACATGCCCCAACCTCAACCCTGGGCTGCCCTGAAATTCCCAAGGGAACCCCACAAACTGTCATCAGGAATCTTGGCTGACCACTTTTCCTTTTCAGAGAAAAAGGCAGGTCTTTGTCTAGTGGGGTCTGTGGGCCTGAGTGGCCGGACGCCTCCAAAAAATCCAAATGAACAAGGATATGTGTCAGACCCAACCTGCCCCCACCTCAACCCTGTGCTGCCCTGACAGTCCCAAGGGAACCCTACAAACTGACAGCAGGAACCTGGGCTGGCCACTTTTTTTTTCTCGGGGAAAAAGGCCAGTCTTTGTCTCAAGGGATCATTGGCCCTGAGTGGCAGGACGCCTCCAAAAAATCCAAACGAACAAGGATATGTGTCAGACCCAACCTGTCCCCTCTTCAACCCTGTGCTACCTTGATATTCTCAAGGGAACTCAATCAACTGACAGCAGGAACCTGAGCTGGCAACTATTCTGTCCCAGGGAAAAGGGCCACGCCTTGTCTCCATGGGCCTGTGGCCCTGAGTGGCTGGATGCCTCCAACAAATCTGAAAGATTAAGGATATGTCCCAGACCCAACCTGCCCCTACATATAACCTCTGCTGCCCTGACAGTCCCTAGGAAACCCTACAAACTGATAGAAGGAACCTGGGCTGGCCCCTTTTCTTTTCCAGGGAAATGGCCAGTCTTTGTCTCCAGGGGTCTGCGGTCCTGAGTGGCCAGACGCCTCCAAAAAATTCAAACAAAGCAGGACATGTGCAGGACCAAACATGCCCCAACCTCAACCCTGGGCTGCCCTGAAATTCCCAAGGGAACCCCACAAACTGTCATCAGGAATCTTGGCTGACCACTTTTCCTTTTCAGAGAAAAAGGCAGGTCTTTGTCTAGTGGGGTCTGTGGGCCTGAGTGGCCGGACGCCTCCAAAAAATCCAAATGAACAAGGATATGTGTCAGACCCAACCTGCCCCCACCTCAACCCTGTGCTGCCCTGACAGTCCCAAGGGAACCCTACAAACTGACAGCAGGAACCTGGGCTTGCCACTTTTTTTTTCTCGGGGAAAAAGGCCAGTCTTTGTCTCAAGGGATCATTGGCCCTGAGTGGCAGGACGCCTCCAAAAAATCCAAACGAACAAGGATATGTGTCAGACCCAACCTGTCCCCTCTTCAAACCTGTGCTACCTAGATATTCCCAAGGGAACTCTATCAACTGACAGCAGGAACCTGGGCTGGCAACTATACTGTCCCAGGGAAAAGGGCCACGCATTGTCTCCAGGGGCCTGTGGCCCTGAGTGGCCGGATGCCTCCAACAAATCTGAAAGATTAAGGATGTGTCCCAGACCCAACCTGCCCCCACCTCAAACCTGTGCTTCCCTGACAGTTCCAAGGGAACCCTACAAACTGACAGAAGGAACCTGGGCTGGCAATTATTCTGTCCCAGGGAAAATGGCCACGCGTTGTCTCCAGGGGCTTATGGCCCTGAGTGGCCGGATGCCTCCAACAAATCTGAATGGTTAAGGATGTGTCCCAGACCCAACCTGCCCCCACCTAAAACCTCTGCTGCCCTGACAGTCCCACGGGAACCCTACAAATTGACAGAAGGAACCTGGGCTGGCAACTTTTCTTACTGAGGGAAAAGGGCCGGTCTTTGTCTCCAGGGGCCTGTGGCCCTGAGTGGCCAGATGCCTCCAACAAATCTGAATCGGTTAAGTGTTCCAGACCCAACCTGCCCCCACCTCAAACTTCTGCTGCCCTGGCAGTCCCAAGGGAACCCTACAAACTGACATCAGCATCCTGGGCTGGCCCCTTTTCTTTTCCAGGGAAAAGGGCCAGTCTTTGTGTCCAGGGATCTGTGGCCCGGAGTGGCCGGACGCCTCCAAAAAATCGGAACGATTAAGGATGTGTCCCAGACCAAACCTGCCCCCACCTCAAAGCTCTGCTGCCTGACAGTCCCAAGGGAACCCTACAAACTGACAGCAGCATCCTGGGCTGGCAAGTTTTCTTTCACAGGGAAAAGGGCCAGTCTTTGTGTCCAGGGATCTGTGGCCCGGAGTGGCCGGACGCCTCCCAAAAATCGGAACGATTAAGGATGTGTCCCAGACAAAACATGCCCCACCCTCGACCCTGTGCTGCCCTGACAGTCCCAAGGGAACCCTACAAACTGACAGCAGGAACCTGGGCTGGCCATTTTTTTTTCTCAGGGAAAAAGGCCGGTCATTTTCTCAAGGGATCATTGGCCCTGAGTGTCCAGACGCCTCTAAAAAATCCAAACGAACAAGGATATGTGTCAGACCCAACCTGTCCCCTCTTCAAACCTGTGCTACCTAGATATTCTCAAGGGAACTCAATCAACTGACAGCAGGAACCTGAGCTGGCAACTATTCTGTCCCAGGGAAAAGGGCCACGCCTTGTCTCCATGGGCCTGTGGCCCTGAGTGGCTGGATGCCTCCAACAAATCTGAAAGATTAAGGATGTGTCCCAGACCAAACCTGCCCCTACATATAACCTCTGCTGCCCTGACAGTCCCTAGGAAACCCTACAAACTGATAGAAGGAACCTGGGCTGGCCCCTTTTCTTTTCCAGGGAAATGGCCAGTCTTTGTCTCCAGCGGTCTGCGGTCCTGAGTGGCCAGACGCCTCCAAAAAATTCAAACAAAGCAGGACATGTGCAGGACCAAACATGCCCCAACCTCAACCCTGGGCTGCCCTGAAATTCCCAAGGGAACCCCACAAACTGTCATCAGGAATCTTGGCTGACCACTTTTCCTTTTCAGAGAAAAAGGCAGGTCTTTGTCTAGTGGGGTCTGTGGGCCTGAGTGGCCGGACGCCTCCAAAAAATCCAAATGAACAAGGATATGTGTCAGACCCAACCTGCCCCCACCTCAACCCTGTGCTGCCCTGACAGTCCCAAGGGAACCCTACAAACTGACAGCAGGAACCTGGGCTGGCCACTTTTTTTTTCTCGGGGAAAAAGGCCAGTCTTTGTCTCAAGGGATCATTGGCCCTGAGTGGCAGGACGCCTCCAAAAAATCCAAACGAACAAGGATATGTGTCAGACCCAACCTGTCCCCTCTTCAAACCTGTGCTACCTTGATATTCTCAAGGGAACTCAATCAACTGACAGCAGGAACCTGAGCTGGCAACTATTCTGTCCCAGGGAAAAGGGCCACGCCTTGTCTCCATGGGCCTGTGGCCCTGAGTGGCTGGATGCCTCCAACAAATCTGAAAGATTAAGGATGTGTCCCAGACCCAACCTGCCCCTACATATAACCTCTGCTGCCCTGACAGTCCCTAGGAAACCCTACAAACTGATAGAAGGAACCTGGGCTGGCCCCTTTTCTTTTCCAGGGAAATGGCCAGTCTTTGTCTCCAGGGGTCTGCGGTCCTGAGTGGCCAGACGCCTCCAAAAAATTCAAACAAAGCAGGACATGTGCAGGACCAAACATGCCCCAACCTCAACCCTGGGCTGCCCTGAAATTCCCAAGGGAACCCCACAAACTGTCATCAGGAATCTTGGCTGACCACTTTTCCTTTTCAGAGAAAAAGGCAGGTCTTTGTCTAGTGGGGTCGGTGGGCCTGAGTGGCCGGACGCCTCCAAAAAATCCAAATGAACAAGGATATGTGTCAGACCCAACCTGCCCCCACCTCAACCCTGTGCTGCCCTGACAGTCCCAAGGGAACCCTACAAACTGACAGCAGGAACCTGGGCTGGCAACTTTTTTTTTCTCGGGGAAAAAGGCCGGTCTTTGTCTCAAGGGATCATTGGCCCTGAGTGGCAGGACGCCTCCAAAAAATCCAAACGAACAAGGATATGTGTCAGACCCAACCTGTCCCCTCTTCAAACCTGTGCTACCTAGATATTCCCAAGGGAACTCTATCAACTGACAGCAGGAACCTGGGCTGGCAACTATACTGTCCCAGGGAAAAGGGCCACGCGTTGTCTCCAGGGGCCTGTGGCCCTGAGTGGCCGGATGCCTCCAACAAATCTGAAAGATTAAGGATGTGTCCCAGACCCAACCTGCCCCCACCTCAAACCTGTGCTTCCCTGACAGTTCCAAGGGAACCCTACAAACTGACAGAAGGAACCTGGCTGGCAATTATTCTGTCCCAGGGAAAATGGCCACGCGTTGTCTCCAGGGGCTTATGGCCCTGAGTGGCCGGATGCCTCCAACAAATCTGAATGGTTAAGGATGTGTCCCAGACCCAACCTGCCCCCACCTAAAACCTCTGCTGCCCTGACAGTCCCACGGGAACCCTACAAATTGACAGAAGGAACCTGGGCTGGCAACTTTTCTTACTGAGGGAAAAGGGCCGGTCTTTGTCTCCAGGGGCCTGTGGCCCTGAGTGGCCAGATGCCTCCAACAAATCTGAATCGGTTAAGGATGTGTTCCAGACCCAACCTGCCCCCACCTCAAACTTCTGCTGCCCTGGCAGTCCCAAGGGAACCCTACAAACTGACATCAGCATCCTGGGCTGGCCCCTTTTCTTTTCCAGGGAAAAGGGCCAGTCTTTGTGTCCAGGGATCTGTGGCCCGGAGTGGCCGGACGCCTCCAAAAAATCGGAACGATTAAGGATGCGTTCCAGACCAAACCTGCCCCCACCTCAAAGCTCTGCTGCCTGACAGTCCCAAGGGAACCCTACAAACTGACAGCAGCATCCTGGGCTGGCAAGTTTTCTTTCACAGGGAAAAGGGCCAGTCTTTGTGTCCAGGGATCTGTGGCCCGGAGTGGCCGGACGCCTCCAAAAAAGCGGAACGATTAAGGATGTGTCCCAGACCAAACATGCCCCACCCTCGACCCTGTGCTGCCCTGACAGTCCCAAGGGAACCCTACAAACTGACAGCAGGAACCTGGGCTGGCCATTTTTTTTTCTCAGGGAAAAAGGCCGGTCATTTTCTCAAGGGATCATTGGCCCTGAGTGTCCAGACGCCTCCAAAAAATCCAAACGAACAAGGATATGTGTCAGACCCAACCTGTCCCCTCTTCAAACCTGTGCTACCTAGATATTCTCAAGGGAACTCAATCAACTGACAGCAGGAACCTGAGCTGGCAACTATTCTGTCCCAGGAAAAGGGCCACGCCTTGTCTCCATGGGCCTGTGGCCCTGAGTGGCTGGATGCCTCCAACAAATCTGAAAGATTAAGGATGTGTCCCAGACCAAACCTGCCCCTACATATAACCTCTGCTGCCCTGACAGTCCCTAGGAAACCCTACAAACTGATAGAAGGAACCTGGGCTGGCCCCTTTTCTTTTCCAGGGAAATGGCCAGTCTTTGTCTCCAGGGGTCTGCGGTCCTGAGTGGCCAGACACCTCCAAAAAATTCAAACAAAGCAGGACATGTGCAGGACCAAACATGCCCCAACCTCAACCCTGGGCTGCCCTGAAATTCCCAAGGGAACCCCACAAACTGTCATCAGGAATCTTGGCTGACCACTTTTCCTTTTCAGAGAAAAAGGCAGGTCTTTGTCTAGTGGGGTCGGTGGGCCTGAGTGGCCGGACGCCTCCAAAAAATCCAAATGAACAAGGATATGTGTCAGACCCAACCTGCCCCCACCTCAACCCTGTGCTGCCCTGATAGTCCCAAGGGAACCCTACAAACTGACAGCAGGAACCTGGGCTTGCCACTTTTTTTTTCTCGGGGAAAAAGGCCAGTCTTTGTCTCAAGGGATCATTGGCCCTGAGTGGCCGGACGCCTCCAAAAAATAGAAACGAACAAGGATATGTGTCAGACCCAACCTGTCCCCTCTTCAAACCTGTGCTACCTAGATATTCCCAAGGGAACTCTATCAACTGACAGCAGGAACCTGGGCTGGCAACTATACTGTCCCAGGGAAAAGGGCCACGCGTTGTCTCAATGGGCCTGTGGCCCTGAGTGTCCGGATGCCTCCAACAAATCTGATAAAGTTAAGGATGTGTCCCAGACCCAACCTGCCCCCACCTCAAACCTGTGCTGCCCTGACAGTTCCAAGGGAACCCTACAAACTGACAGAAGGAACCTGGGCTGGCCACTTTTTTTTTCTCGGGGAAAAAGGCCAGTCTTTGTCTCAAGGGATCATTGGCCCTGAGTGGCAGGACGCCTCCAAAAAATCCAAACGAACAAGGATATGTGTCAGACCCAACCTGTCCCCTCTTCAAACCTGTGCTACCTAGATATTCCCAAGGGAACTCTATCAACTGACAGCAGGAACCTGGGCTGGCAACTATACTGTCCCAGGGAAAAGGGCCACGCATTGTCTCCATGGGCCTGTGGCCCGGAGTGGCCGGACGCCTCCAAAAAATCGGAACGATTAAGGATGTGTCCCAGACCAAACCTGCCCCCACCTCAAAGCTCTGCTGCCTGACAGTCCCAAGGGAACCCTACAAACTGACAGCAGCATCCTGGGCTGGCAAGTTTTCTTTCACAGGGAAAAGGGCCAGTCTTTGTGTCCAGGGATCTGTGGCCCGGAGTGGCCGGACGCCTCCCAGAAATCGGAACGATTAAGGATGTGTCCCAGACCAAACATGCCCCACCCTCGACCCTGTGCTGCCCTGACAGTCCCAAGGGAACCCTACAAACTGACAGCAGGAACCTGGGCTGGCCATTTTTTTTTCTCAGGGAAAAAGGCCGGTCATTTTCTCAAGGGATCATTGGCCCTGAGTGTCCAGACGCCTCCAAAAAATCCAAACGAAAAAGGATATGTGTCAGACCCAACCTGTCCCCTCTTCAAACCTGTGCTACCTAGATATTCTCAAGGGAACTCAATCAACTGACAGCAGGAACCTGAGCTGGCAACTATTCTGTCACAGGGAAAAGGGCCACGCCTTGTCTCCATGGGCCTGTGGCCCTGAGTGGCCGGATGCCTCCAACAAATCTGAAAGATTAAGGATGTGTCCCAGACCCAACCTGCCCCCACCTCAAACCTGTGCTTCCCTGACAGTTCCAAGGGAACCCTACAAACTGACAGAAGGAACCTGGGCTGGCAATTATTCTGTCCCAGGGAAAATGGCCACGCGTTGTCTCCAGGGGCTTATGGCCCTGAGTGGCCGGATGCCTCCAACAAATCTGAATGGTTAAGGATGTGTCCCAGACCCAACCTGCCCCCACCTAAAACCTCTGCTGCCCTGACAGTCCCACGGGAACCCTACAAATTGACAGAAGGAACCTGGGCTGGCAACTTTTCTTACTGAGGGAAAAGGGCCGGTCTTTGTCTCCAGGGGCCTGTGGCCCTGAGTGGCCAGATGCCTCCAACAAATCTGAATCGGTTAAGGATGTGTTCCAGACCCAACCTGCCCCCACCTCAAAATTCTGCTGCCCTGGCAGTCCCAAGGTAACCCTACAAACTGACATCAGCATCCTGGGCTGGCCCATTTTCTTTTCCAGGGAAAAGGGCCAGTCTTTGTGTCCAGGGATCTGTGGCCCGGAGTGGCCGGACGCCTCCAAAAAATCGGAACAATTAAGGATGTGTCCCAGACAAAACCTGCCCCCACTTCAAAGCTCCGCTGCCTGACAGTCCCAAGGGAACCCTACAAACTGACAGCAGCATCCTGGGCTGGCAAGTTTTCTTTCACAGGGAAAAGGGCCAGTCTTTGTGTCCAGGGATCTGTGGCCCGGAGTGGCCGGACGCCTCCAAAAAAGCGGAACGATTAAGGATGTGTCCCAGACCAAACATGCCCCACCCTCGACCCTGTGCTGCCCTGACAGTCCCAAGGGAACCCTACAAACTGACAGCAGGAACCTGGGCTGGCCATTTTTTTTTCTCAGGGAAAAAGGCAGGTCATTTTCTCAAGGGATCATTGGCCCTGAGTGTCCAGACGCCTCCAAAAAATCCAAACGAACAAGGATATGTGTCAGACCCAACCTGTCCCCTCTTCAAACCTGTGCTACCTAGATATTCTCAAGGGAACTCAATCAACTGACAGCAGGAACCTGAGCTGGCAACTATTCTGTCCCAGGGAAAAGGGCCACGCCTTGTCTCCATGGGCCTGTGGCCCTGAGTGGCTGGATGCCTCCAACAAATCTGAAAGATTAAGGATGTGTCCCAGACCAAACCTGCCCCTACATATAACCTCTGCTGCCCTGACAGTCCCTAGGAAACCCTACAAACTGATAGAAGGAACCTGGGCTGGCCCCTTTTCTTTTCCAGGGAAATGGCCAGTCTTTGTCTCCAGGGGTCTGCGGTCCTGAGTGGCCAGACACCTCCAAAAAATTCAAACAAAGCAGGACATGTGCAGGACCAAACATGCCCCAACCTCAACCCTGGGCTGCCCTGAAATTCCCAAGGGAACCCCACAAACTGTCATCAGGAATCTTGGCTGACCACTTTTCCTTTTCAGAGAAAAAGGCAGGTCTTTGTCTAGTGGGGTCTGTGGGCCTGAGTGGCCGGACGCCTCCAAAAAATCCAAATGAACAAGGATATGTGTCAGACCCAACCTGCCCCCACCTCAACCCTGTGCTGCCCTGACAGTCCCAAGGGAACCCTACAAACTGACAGCAGGAACCTGGGCTTGCCACTTTTTTTTTCTCGGGGAAAAAGGCCAGTCTTTGTCTCAAGGGATCATTGGCCCTGAGTGGCCGGACGCCTCCAAAAAATAGAAACGAACAAGGATATGTGTCAGACCCAACCTGTCCCCTCTTCAAACCTGTGCTACCTAGATATTCCCAAGGGAACTCTATCAACTGACAGCAGGAACCTGGGCTGGCAACTATACTGTCCCAGGGAAAAGGGCCACGCGTTGTCTCAATGGGCCTGTGGCCCTGAGTGTCCGGATGCCTCCAACAAATCTGAAAAGTTAAGGATGTGTCCCAGACCCAACCTGCCCCCACCTCAAACCTGTGCTGCCCTGAGTGCTGCCCTGACAGTTCCAAGGGAACCCTACAAACTGACAGAAGGAACCTGGGCTGGCCACTTTTTTTTTCTCGGGGAAAAAGGCCAGTCTTTGTCTCAAGGGATCATTGGCCCTGAGTGGCCAGATGCCTCCAAAAAATAGAAACGAACAAGGATATGTGTCAGACCCAACCTGTCCCCTCTTCAAACCTGTGCTACCTAGATATTCCCAAGGGAACTCTATCAACTGACAGCAGGAACCTGGGCTGGCAACTATACTGTCCCAGGGAAAAGGGCCACGCATTGTCTCCATGGGCCTGTGGCCCGGAGTGGCCGGACGCCTCCAAAAAATCGGAACGATTAAGGATGTGTCCCAGACCAAACCTGCCCCCACCTCAAAGCTCTGCTGCCTGACAGTCCCAAGGGAACCCTACAAACTGACAGCAGCATCCTGGGCTGGCAAGTTTTCTTTCACAGGGAAAAGGGCCAGTCTTTGTGTCCAGGGATCTGTGGCCCGGAGTGGCCGGACGCCTCCAAAAAAGCGGTACGATTAAGGATGTGTCCCAGACCAAACATGCCCCACCCTCGACCCTGTGCTGCCCTGACAGTCCCAAGGGAACCCTACAAACTGACAGCAGGAACCTGGGCTGGCCATTTTTTTTTCTCAGGGAAAAAGGCCGGTCATTTTCTCAAGGGATCATTGGCCCTGAGTGTCCAGACGCCTCCAAAAAATCCAAACGAAAAAGGATATGTGTCAGACCCAACCTGTCCCCTCTTCAAACCTGTGCTACCTAGATATTCTCAAGGGAACTCAATCAACTGACAGCAGGAACCTGAGCTGGCAACTATTCTGTCCCAGGGAAAAGGGCCACGCCTTGTCTCCATGGGCCTGTGGCCCTGAGCGGCCGGATGCCTCCAACAAATCTGAAAGATTAAGGATGTGTCCCAGACCCAACCTGCCCCCACCTCAAACCTGTGCTTCCCTGACAGTTCCAAGGGAACCCTACAAACTGACAGAAGGAACCTGGGCTGGCAATTATTCTGTCCCAGGGAAAATGGCCACGCGTTGTCTCCAGGGGCTTATGGCCCTGAGTGGCCGGATGCCTCCAACAAATCTGAATGGTTAAGGATGTGTCCCAGACCCAACCTGCCCCCACCTAAAACCTCTGCTGCCCTGACAGTCCCACGGGAACCCTACAAATTGACAGAAGGAACCTGGGCTGGCAACTTTTCTTACTGAGGGAAAAGGGCCGGTCTTTGTCTCCAGGGGCCTGTGGCCCTGAGTGGCCAGATGCCTCCAACAAATCTGAATCGGTTAAGGATGTGTTCCAGACCCAACCTGCCCCCACCTCAAACTTCTGCTGCCCTGGCAGTCCCAAGGGAACCCTACAAACTGACATCAGCATCCTGGGCTGGCCCCTTTTCTTTTCCAGGGAAAAGGGCCAGTCTTTGTGTCCAGGGATCTGTGGCCCGGAGTGGCCGGACGCCTTCAAAAAATCGGAACAATTAAGGATGTGTCCCAGACAAAACCTGCCCCCACTTCAAAGCTCCGCTGCCTGACAGTCCCAAGGGAACCCTACAAACTGACAGCAGCATCCTGGGCTGGCAAGTTTTCTTTCACAGGGAAAAGGGCCAGTCTTTGTGTCCAGGGATCTGTGGCCCGGAGTGGCTGGACGCCTCCAAAAAAGCGGAACGATTAAGGATGTGTCCCAGACCAAACATGCCCCACCCTCGACCCTGTGCTGCCCTGACAGTCCCAAGGGAACCCTACAAACTGACAGCAGGAACCTGGGCTGACCACTTTTTTTTTCTCGGGGAAAAAGGCCAGTCTTTGTCTCAAGGGATCATTGGCCCTGAGTGGCCGGACGCCTCCAAAAAATAGAAACGAACAAGGATATGTGTCAGATCCAACCTGTCCCCTCTTCAAACCTGTGCTACCTAGATATTCCCAAGGGAACTCTATCAACTGACAGCAGGAACCTGGGCTGGCAACTATACTGTCCCAGGGAAAAGGGCCACGCGATGTCTCAATGGGCCTGTGGCCCTGAGTGTCCGGATGCCTCCAACAAATCTGAAAAGTTAAGGATGTGTCCCAGACCCAACCTGCCCCCACCTCAAACCTGTGCTTCCCTGACAGTTCCAAGGGAACCCTACAAACTGACAGAAGGAACCTGGGCTGGCAATTATTCTGTCCCAGGGAAAATGGCCACGCGTTGTCTCCAGGGGCTTATGGCCCTGAGTGGCCGGATGCCTCCAACAAATCTGAATGGTTAAGGATGTGTCCCAGACCCAACCTGCCCCCACCTAAAACCTCTGCTGCCCTGACAGTCCCACGGGAACCCTACAAATTGACAGAAGGAACCTGGGCTGGCAACTTTTCTTACTGAGGGAAAAGGGCCGGTCTTTGTCTCCAGGGGCCTGTGGCCCTGAGTGGCCAGATGCCTCCAACAAATCTGAATCGGTTAAGGATGTGTTCCAGACCCAACCTGCCCCCACCTCAAACTTCTGCTGCCCTGGCAGTCCCAAGGGAACCCTACAAACTGACATCAGCATCCTGGGCTGGCCCCTTTTCTTTTCCAGGGAAAAGGGCCAGTCTTTGTGTCCAGGGATCTGTGGCCCGGAGTGGCCGGACGCCTCCAAAAAATCGGAACGATTAAGGATGCGTTCCAGACCAAACCTGCCCCCACCTCAAAGCTCTGCTGCCTGAATGTCCCAAGGGAACCCTACAAACTGACAGCAGCATCCTGGGCTGGCAAGTTTTCTTTCACAGGGAAAAGGGCCAGTCTTTGTGTCCAGGGATCTGTGGCCCGGAGTGGCCGGACGCCTCCAAAAAAGCGGAACGATTAAGGATGTGTCCCAGACCAAACATGCCCCACCCTCGACCCTGTGCTGCCCTGACAGTCCCAAGGGAACCCTACAAACTGACAGCAGGAACCTGGGCTGGCCATTTTTTTTTCTCAGGGAAAAAGGCAGGTCATTTTCTCAAGGGATCATTGGCCCTGAGTGTCCAGACGCCTCCAAAAAATCCAAACGAACAAGGATATGTGTCAGACCCAACCTGTCCCCTCTTCAAACCTGTGCTACCTAGATATTCTCAAGGGAACTCAATCAACTGACAGCAGGAACCTGAGCTGGCAACTATTCTGTCCCAGGGAAAAGGGCCACGCCTTGTCTCCATGGGCCTGTGGCCCTGAGTGGCTGGATGCCTCCAACAAATCTGAAAGATTAAGGATGTGTCCCAGACCAAACCTGCCCCTACATATAACCTCTGCTGCCCTGACAGTCCCTAGGAAACCCTACAAACTGATAGAAGGAACCTGGGCTGGCCCCTTTTCTTTTCCAGGGAAATGGCCAGTCTTTGTCTCCAGGGGTCTGCGGTCCTGAGTGGCCAGACACCTCCAAAAAATTCAAACAAAGCAGGACATGTGCAGGACCAAACATGCCCCAACCTCAACCCTGGGCTGCCCTGAAATTCCCAAGGGAACCCCACAAACTGTCATCAGGAATCTTGGCTGACCACTTTTCCTTTTCAGAGAAAAAGGCAGGTCTTTGTCTAGTGGGGTCGGTGGGCCTGAGTGGCCGGACGCCTCCAAAAAATCCAAATGAACAAGGATATGTGTCAGACCCAACCTGCCCCCACCTCAACCCTGTGCTGCCCTGACAGTCCCAAGGGAACCCTACAAACTGACAGCAGGAACCTGGCTTGCCACTTTTTTTTTCTCGGGGAAAAAGGCCAGTCTTTGTCTCAAGGGATCATTGGCCCTGAGTGGCCGGACGCCTCCAAAAAATAGAAACGAACAAGGATATGTGTCAGACCCAACCTGTCCCCTCTTCAAACCTGTGCTACCTAGATATTCCCAAGGGAACTCTATCAACTGACAGCAGGAACCTGGGCTGGCAACTATACTGTCCCAGGGAAAAGGGCCACGCGTTGTCTCAATGGGCCTGTGGCCCTGAGTGTCCGGATGCCTCCAACAAATCTGAAAAGTTAAGGATGTGTCCCAGACCCAACCTGCCCCCACCTCAAACCTGTGCTGCCCTGACAGTTCCAAGGGAACCCTACAAACTGACAGAAGGAACCTGGGCTGGCCACTTTTTTTTTCTCGGGGAAAAAGGCCAGTCTTTGTCTCAAGGGATCATTGGCCCTGAGTGGCAGGACGCCTCCAAAAAATCCAAACGAACAAGGATATGTGTCAGACCCAACCTGTCCCCTCTTCAAACCTGTGCTACCTAGATATTCCCAAGGGAACTCTATCAACTGACAGCAGGAACCTGGGCTGGCAACTATACTGTCCCAGGGAAAAGGGCCACGCATTGTCTCCATGGGCCTGTGGCCCGGAGTGGCCGGACGCCTCCAAAAAATCGGAACGATTAAGGATGTGTCCCAGACCAAACCTGCCCCCACCTCAAAGCTCTGCTGCCTGACAGTCCCAAGGGAACCCTACAAACTGACAGCAGCATCCTGGGCTGGCAAGTTTTCTTTCACAGGGAAAAGGGCCAGTCTTTGTGTCCAGGGATCTGTGGCCCGGAGTGGCCGGACGCCTCCAAAAAAGCGGTACGATTAAGGATGTGTCCCAGACCAAACATGCCCCACCCTCGACCCTGTGCTGCCCTGACAGTCCCAAGGGAACCCTACAAACTGACAGCAGGAACCTGGGCTGGCCATTTTTTTTTCTCAGGGAAAAAGGCCGGTCATTTTCTCAAGGGATCATTGGCCCTGAGTGTCCAGACGCCTCCAAAAAATCCAAACGAAAAAGGATATGTGTCAGACCCAACCTGTCCCCTCTTCAAACCTGTGCTACCTAGATATTCTCAAGGGAACTCAATCAACTGACAGCAGGAACCTGAGCTGGCAACTATTCTGTCCCAGGGAAAAGGGCCACGCCTTGTCTCCATGGGCCTGTGGCCCTGAGTGGCCGGATGCCTCCAACAAATCTGAAAGATTAAGGATGTGTCCCAGACCCAACCTGCCCCCACCTCAAACCTGTGCTTCCCTGACAGTTCCAAGGGAACCCTACAAACTGACAGAAGGAACCTGGGCTGGCAATTATTCTGTCCCAGGGAAAATGGCCACGCGTTGTCTCCAGGGGCTTATGGCCCTGAGTGGCCGGATGCCTCCAACAAATCTGAATGGTTAAGGATGTGTCCCAGACCCAACCTGCCCCCACCTAAAACCTCTGCTGCCCTGACAGTCCCACGGGAACCCTACAAATTGACAGAAGGAACCTGGGCTGGCAACTTTTCTTGCTGAGGGAAAAGGGCCGGTCTTTGTCTCCAGGGGCCTGTGGCCCTGAGTGGCCAGATGCCTCCAACAAATCTGAATCGGTTAGGATGTGTTCCAGACCCAACCTGCCCCCACCTCAAAATTCTGCTGCCCTGGCAGTCCCAAGGGAACCCTACAAACTGACATCAGCATCCTGGGCTGGCCCATTTTCTTTTCCAGGGAAAAGGGCCAGTCTTTGTGTCCAGGGATCTGTGGCCCGGAGTGGCCGGACGCCTCCAAAAAATCGGAACAATTAAGGATGTGTCCCAGACAAAACCTGCCCCCACTTCAAAGCTCCGCTGCCTGACAGTCCCAAGGGAACCCTACAAACTGACAGCAGCATCCTGGGCTGGCAAGTTTTCTTTCACAGGAAAAGGGCCAGTCTTTGTGTCCAGGGATCTGTGGCCCGGAGTGGCCGGACGCCTCCAAAAAAGCGGAACGATTAAGGATGTGTCCCAGACCAAACATGCCCCACCCTCGACCCTGTGCTGCCCTGACAGTCCAAGGGAACCCTACAAACTGACAGCAGGAACCTGGGCTGGCCATTTTTTTTTCTCAGGGAAAAAGGCAGGTCATTTTCTCAAGGGATCATTGGCCCTGAGTGTCCAGACGCCTCCAAAAAATCCAAACGAACAAGGATATGTGTCAGACCCAACCTGTCCCCTCTTCAAACCTGTGCTACCTAGATATTCTCAAGGGAACTCAATCAACTGACAGCAGGAACCTGAGCTGGCAACTATTCTGTCCCAGGGAAAAGGGCCACGCCTTGTCTCCATGGGCCTGTGGCCCTGAGTGGCTGGATGCCTCCAACAAATCTGAAAGATTAAGGATGTGTCCCAGACCAAACTGCCCCTACATATAACCTCTGCTGCCCTGACAGTCCCTAGGAAACCCTACAAACTGATAGAAGGAACCTGGGCTGGCCCCTTTTCTTTTCCAGGGGAAATGGCCAGTCTTTGTCTCCAGGGGTCTGCGGTCCTGAGTGGCCAGACACCTCCAAAAAATTCAAACAAAGCAGGACATGTGCAGGACCAAACATGCCCCAACCTCAACCCTGGGCTGCCCTGAAATTCCCAAGGGAACCCCACAAACTGTCATCAGGAATCTTGGCTGACCACTTTTCCTTTTCAGAGAAAAAGGCAGGTCTTTGTCTAGTGGGGTCTGTGGGCCTGAGTGGCCGGACGCCTCCAAAAAATCCAAATGAACAAGGATATGTGTCAGACCCAACCTGCCCCCACCTCAACCCTGTGCTGCCCTGACAGTCCCAAGGGAACCCTACAAACTGACAGCAGGAACCTGGGCTTGCCACTTTTTTTTTCTCGGGGAAAAAGCCAGTCTTTGTCTCAAGGGATCATTGGCCCTGAGTGGCCGGACGCCTCCAAAAAATAGAAACGAACAAGGATATGTGTCAGACCCAACCTGTCCCCTCTTCAAACCTGTGCTACCTAGATATTCCCAAGGGAACTCTATCAACTGACAGCAGGAACCTGGGCTGGCAACTATACTGTCCCAGGGAAAAGGGCCACGCGTTGTCTCAATGGGCCTGTGGCCCTGAGTGTCCGGATGCCTCCAACAAATCTGAAAAGTTAAGGATGTGTCCCAGACCCAACCTGCCCCCACCTCAAACCTGTGCTGCCCTGACAGTTCCAAGGGAACCCTACAAACTGACAGAAGGAACCTGGGCTGGCCACTTTTTTTTTCTCGGGGAAAAAGGCCAGTCTTTGTCTCAAGGGATCATTGGCCCTGAGTGGCCGGACGCCTCCAAAAAATAGAAACGAACAAGGATATGTGTCAGACCCAACCTGTCCCCTCTTCAAACCTGTGCTACCTAGATATTCCCAAGGGAACTCTATCAACTGACAGCAGGAACCTGGGCTGGCAACTATACTGTCCCAGGAAAAGGGCCACGCATTGTCTCCATGGGCCTGTGGCCCGGAGTGGCCGGACGCCTCCAAAAAATCGGAACGATTAAGGATGTGTCCCAGACCAAACCTGCCCCCACCTCAAAGCTCTGCTGCCTGACAGTCCCAAGGGAACCCTACAAACTGACAGCAGCATCCTGGGCTGGCAAGTTTTCTTTCACAGGGAAAAGGGCCAGTCTTTGTGTCCAGGGATCTGTGGCCCGGAGTGGCCGGACGCCTCCAAAAAAGCGGTACGATTAAGGATGTGTCCCAGACCAAACATGCCCCACCCTCGACCCTGTGCTGCCCTGACAGTCCCAAGGGAACCCTACAAACTGACAGCAGGAACCTGGGCTGGCCATTTTTTTTTCTCAGGGAAAAAGGCCGGTCATTTTCTCAAGGGATCATTGGCCCTGAGTGTCCAGACGCCTCCAAAAAATCCAAACGAAAAAGGATATGTGTCAGACCCAACCTGTCCCCTCTTCAAACCTGTGCTACCTAGATATTCTCAAGGGAACTCAATCAACTGACAGCAGGAACCTGAGCTGGCAACTATTCTGTCCCAGGGAAAAGGGCCACGCCTTGTCTCCATGGGCCTGTGGCCCTGAGCGGCCGGATGCCTCCAACAAATCTGAAAGATTAAGGATGTGTCCCAGACCCAACCTGCCCCCACCTCAAACCTGTGCTTCCCTGACAGTTCCAAGGGAACCCTACAAACTGACAGAAGGAACCTGGGCTGGCAATTATTCTGTCCCAGGGAAAATGGCCACGCGTTGTCTCCAGGGGCTTATGGCCCTGAGTGGCCGGATGCCTCCAACAAATCTGAATGGTTAAGGATGTGTCCCAGACCCAACCTGCCCCCACCTAAAACCTCTGCTGCCCTGACAGTCCCATGGGAACCCTACAAATTGACAGAAGGAACCTGGGCTGGCAACTTTTCTTACTGAGGGAAAAGGGCCGGTCTTTGTCTCCAGGGGCCTGTGGCCCTGAGTGGCCAGATGCCTCCAACAAATCTGAATCGGTTAAGGATGTGTTCCAGACCCAACCTGCCCCCACCTCAAACTTCTGCTGCCCTGGCAGTCCCAAGGGAACCCTACAAACTGACATCAGCATCCTGGGCTGGCCCCTTTTCTTTTCCAGGGAAAAGGGCCAGTCTTTGTGTCCAGGGATCTGTGGCCCGGAGTGGCCGGACGCCTTCAAAAAATCGGAACAATTAAGGATGTGTCCCAGACAAAACCTGCCCCCACTTCAAAGCTCCGCTGCCTGACAGTCCCAAGGGAACCCTACAAACTGACAGCAGCATCCTGGGCTGGCAAGTTTTCTTTCACAGGGAAAAGGGCCAGTCTTTGTGTCCAGGGATCTGTGGCCCGGAGTGGCTGGACGCCTCCAAAAAAGCGGAACGATTAAGGATGTGTCCCAGACCAAACATGCCCCACCCTCGACCCTGTGCTGCCCTGACAGTCCCAAGGGAACCCTACAAACTGACAGCAGGAACCTGGGCTGACCACTTTTTTTTTCTCGGGGAAAAAGGCCAGTCTTTGTCTCAAGGGATCATTGGCCCTGAGTGGCCGGACGCCTCCAAAAAATAGAAACGAACAAGGATATGTGTCAGATCCAACCTGTCCCCTCTTCAAACCTGTGCTACCTAGATATTCCCAAGGGAACTCTATCAACTGACAGCAGGAACCTGGGCTGGCAACTATACTGTCCCAGGGAAAAGGGCCACGCGATGTCTCAATGGGCCTGTGGCCCTGAGTGTCCGGATGCCTCCAACAAATCTGAAAAGTTAAGGATGTGTCCCAGACCCAACCTGCCCCCACCTCAAACCTGTGCTGCCCTGACAGTTCCAAGGGAACCCTACAAACTGACAGCAGGAACCTGGGCTGGCCATTTTTTTTTCTCAGGGAAAAAGGCCGGTCATTTTCTCAAGGGATCATTGGCCCTGAGTGTCCAGACGCCTCCAAAAAATCCAAACGAACAAGGATATGTGTCAGACCCAACCTGTCCCCTCTTCAAACCTGTGCTACCTAGATATTCTCAAGGGAACTCAATCAACTGACAGCAGGAACCTGAGCTGGCAACTATTCTGTCCCAGGGAAAAGGGCCACGCCTTGTCTCCATGGGCCTGTGGCCCGGAGTGGCCGGACGCCTCCAAAAAATCGGAACGATTAAGGATGTGTCCCAGACCAAACCTGCCCCCACCTCAAAGCTCTGCTGCCTGACAGTCCCAAGGGAACCCTACAAACTGACAGCAGCATCCTGGGCTGGCAAGTTTTCTTTCCCAGGGAAAAGGGCCAGTCTTTGTGTCCAGGGATCTGTGGCCCGGAGTGGCCGGACGCCTCCAAAAAAGCGGTACGATTAAGGATGTGTCCCAGACCCAACCTGCCCCCACCCTCGACCCTGTGCTGCCCTGACAGTCCCAAGGGAACCCTACAAACTGACAGCAGGAACCTGGGCTGGCCACTTTTTTTTCTCAGGGAAAAAGGCCGGTCATTTTCTCAAGGGATCATTGGCCCTGAGTGTCCAGACGCCTCCAAAAAATCCAAACGAACAAGGATATGTGTCAGACCCAACCTGTCCCCTCTTCAAACCTGTGCTACCTAGATATTCTCAAGGGAACTCAATCAACTGACAGCAGGAACCTGAGCTGGCAACTATTCTGTCCCAGGGAAAAGGGCCACGCCTTGTCTCCATGGGCCTGTGGCCCTGAGTGGCTGGATGCCTCCAACAAATCTGAATCGATTAAGGATATGTCCCAGACCCAACCTGCCCCTACATATAACCTCTGCTGCCCTGACAGTCCCTAGGAAACCCTACAAACTGATAGAAGGAACCTGGGCTGGCCCCTTTTCTTTTCCAGGGAAATGGCCAGTCTTTGTCTCCAGGGGTCTGCGGTCCTGAGTGGCCAGACGCCTCCAAAAAATTCAAACAAAGCAGGACATGTGCAGGACCAAACATGCCCCAACCTCAACCCTGGGCTGCCCTGAAATTCCCAAGGGAACCCCACAAACTGTCATCAGGAATCTTGGCTGACCACTTTTCCTTTTCAGAGAAAAAGGCAGGTCTTTGTCTAGTGGGGTCTGTGGGCCTGAGTGGCCGGACGCCTCCAAAAAATCCAAATGAACAAGGATATGTGTCAGACCCAACCTGCCCCCACCTCAACCCTGTGCTGCCCTGACAGTCCCAAGGGAACCCTACAAACTGACAGCAGGAACCTGGGCTGGCAACTTTTTTTTTCTCGGGGAAAAAGGCCAGTCTTTGTCTCAAGGGATCTTTGGCCCTGAGTGGCAGGACGCCTCCAAAAAATCCAAACGAACAAGGATATGTGTCAGACCCAACCTGTCCCCTCTTCAAACCTGTGCTACCTAGATATTCCCAAGGGAACTCTATCAACTGACAGCAGGAACCTGGGCTGGCAACTATACTGTCCCAGGGAAAAGGGCCACGCGTTGTCTCCATGGGCCTGTGGCCCTGAGTGTCCGGATGCCTCCAACAAATCTGAATGATTAAGGATGTGTCCCAGACCCAACCTGCCCCCACCTCAAACCTGTGCTTCCCTGACAGTTCCAAGGGAACCCTACAAACTGACAGAAGGAACCTGGGCTGGCAATTATTCTGTCCCAGGGAAAATGGCCACGCGTTGTCTCCAGGGGCTTATGGCCCTGAGTGGCCGGATGCCTCCAACAAATCTGAATGGTTAAGGATGTGTCCCAGACCCAACCTGCCCCCACCTAAAACCTCTGCTGCCCTGACAGTCCCACGGGAACCCTACAAATTGACAGAAGGAACCTGGGCTGGCAACTTTTCTTACTGAGGGAAAAGGGCCGGTCTTTGTCTCCAGGGGCCTGTGGCCCTGAGTGGCCAGATGCCTCCAACAAATCTGAATCGGTTAAGGATGTGTTCCAGACCCAACCTGCCCCCACCTCAAAATTCTGCTGCCCTGGCAGTCCCAAGGGAACCCTACAAACTGACATCAGCATCCTGGGCTGGCAAGTTTTCTTTCACAGGGAAAAGGGCCAGTCTTTGTGTCCAGGGATCTGTGGCCCGGAGTGGCCGGACGCCTCCAAAAAAGCGGAACGATTAAGGATGTGTCCCAGACCAAACCTGCCCCCACCTCAAAGCTCTGCTGCCTGACAGTCCCAAGGGAACCCTACAAACTGGCATCAGCATCCTGGGCTGGCAAGTTTTCTTTCACAGGGAAAAGGGCCAGTCTTTGTGTCCAGGGATCTGTGGCCCGGAGTGGCTGGACGCCTCCAAAAAAGGGGAACGATTAAGGATGTGTCCCAGACCAAACATGCCTCACCCTCGACCCTGTGCTGCCCTGACAGTCCCAAGGGAACCCTACAAACTGACAGCAGGAACCTGAGCTGGCAACTATTCTGTCCCAGGGAAAAGGGCCACGCCTTGTCTCCATGGGCCTGTGGCCCTGAGTGGCTGGATGCCTCCAACAAATCTGAAAGATTAAGGATGTGTCCCAGACCCAACCTGCCCCTACATATAACCTCTGCTGCCCTGACAGTCCCTAGGAAACCCTACAAACTGATAGAAGGAACCTGGGCTGGCCCCTTGTCTTTTCCAGGGAAATGGCCAGTCTTTGTCTCCAGGGGTCTGCGGTCCTGAGTGGACAGACGCCTCCAAAAAATTCAAACATGTGCAGGACCAAACATGCCCCAACCTCAACCCTGGGCTGCCCTGAAATTCCCAAGGGAACCCCACAAACTGTCATCAGGAATCTTGACTGACCACTTTTCTTTTTCAGAGAAAAAGGCAGGTCTTTGTCTAGTGGGGTCTGTGGGCCTGAGTGGCAGGACGCCTCCAAAAAATCCAAATGAACAAGGATATGTGTCAGACCCAACCTGCCCCCACCTCAACCCTGTGCTGCCCTGACAGTCCCAAGGGAACCCTACAAACTGACAGCAGGAACCTGGGCTGGCCACTTTTTTTTTCTCGGGGAAAAAGGCCAGTCTTGGTCTCAAGGGATCATTGGCCCTGAGTGGCCGGACGCCTCCAAAAAATAGAAACGAACAAGGATATGTGTCAGATCCAACCTGTCCCCTCTTCAAACCTGTGCTACCTAGATATTCCCAAGGGAACTCTATCAACTGACAGCAGGAACCTGGGCTGGCAACTATACTGTCCCAGGGAAAAGGGCCACGCGTTGTCTCCATGGGCCTGTGGCCCTGAGTGGCCGGATGCCTCCAACAAATCTGAAAAGTTAAGGATGTGTCCCAGACCCAACCTGCCCCCACCTCAAACCTGTGCTGCCCTGACAGTTCCAAGGGAACCCTACAAACTGACAGAAGGAACCTGGGCTGGCCACTTTTTTTTTCTCGGGGAAAAAGGCCAGTCTTTGTCTCAAGGGATCATTGGCCCTGAGTGGCCGGATGCCTCCAAAAAATAGAAACGAACAAGGATATGTGTCAGACCCAACCTGTCCCCTCTTCAAACCTGTGCTACCTAGATATTCCCAAGGGAACTCTATCAACTGACAGCAGGAACCTGGGCTGGCAACTATACTGTCCCAGGGAAAAGGGCCACGCCTTGTCTCCATGGGCCTGTGGCCCTGAGTGGCCGGATGCCTCCAACAAATCTGAAAGATTAAGGATGTGTCCCAGACCCAACCTGCCCCCACCTCAAACCTGTGCTTCCCTGACAGTTCCAAGGGAACCCTACAAACTGACAGCAGGAACCTGGGCTGGCAATTATTCTGTCCCAGGGAAAATGGCCACGCGTTGTCTCCAGGGGCTTATGGCCCTGAGTGGCCGGATGCCTCCAACAAATCTGAATGGTTAAGGATGTGTCCCAGACCCAACCTGCCCCCACCTAAAACCTCTGCTGCCCTGACAGTCCCACGGGAACCCTACAAATTGACAGAAGGAACCTGGGCTGGCAACTTTTCTTACTGAGGGAAAAGGGCCGGTCTTTGTCTCCAGGGGCCTGTGGCCCTGAGTGGCCAGATGCCTCCAACAAATCTGAATCGGTTAAGGATGTGTTCCAGACCCAACCTGCCCCCACCTCAAACTTCTGCTGCCCTGGCAGTCCCAAGGGAACCCTACAAACTGACATCAGCATCCTGGGCTGGCCCCTTTTCTTTTCCAGGGAAAAGGGCCAGTCTTTGTGTCCAGGGATCTGTGGCCCGGAGTGGCCGGACGCCTCCAAAAAATCGGAACAATTAAGGATGTGTCCCAGACCAAACCTGCCCCCACCTCAAAGCTCTGCTGCCTGACAGTCCCAAGGGAACCCTACAAACTGACAGCAGCATCCTGGGCTGGCAAGTTTTCTTTCACAGGGAAAAGGGCCAGTCTTTGTGTCCAGGGATCTGTGGCCCGGAGTGGCTGGACGCCTCCAAAAAAGGGGAACGATTAAGGATGTGTCCCAGACCAAACATGCCCCACCCTCGACCCTGTGCTGCCCTGACAGTCCCAAGGGAACCCTACAAACTGACAGCAGGAACCTGGGCTGGCCACTTTTTTTTCTCAGGGAAAAAGGCCGGTCATTTTCTCAAGGGATCATTGGCCCTGAGTGTCCAGACGCCTCCAAAAAATCCAAACGAACAAGGATATGTGTCAGACCCAACCTGTCCCCTCTTCAAACCTGTGCTACCTAGATATTCTCAAGGGAACTCTATCAACTGACAGCAGGAACCTGAGCTGGCAACTATTCTGTCCCAGGGAAAAGGGCCACGCCTTGTCTCCATGGGCCTGTGGCCCTGAGTGGCTGGATGCCTCCAACAAATCTGAAAGATTAAGGATGTGTCCCAGACCCAACCTGCCCCTACATATAACCTCTGCTGCCCTGACAGTCCCTAGGAAACCCTACAAACTGATAGAAGGAACCTGGGCTGGCCCCTTTTCTTTTCCAGGGAAAATGGCCAGTCTTTGTCTCCAGGGGTCTGCGGTCCTGAGTGGCCAGACGCCTCCAAAAAATTCAAACAAAGCAGGACATGTGCAGGACCAAACATGCCCCAACCTCAACCCTGGGCTGCCCTGAAATTCCCAAGGGAACCCCACAAACTGTCATCAGGAATCTTGGCTGACCACTTTTCCTTTTCAGAGAAAAAGGCAGGTCTTTGTCTAGTGGGGTCTGTGGGCCTGAGTGGCCGGACGCCTCCAAAAAATCCAAATGAACAAGGATATGTGTCAGACCCAACCTGCCCCCACCTCAACACTGTGCTGCCCTGACAGTCCCAAGGGAACCCTACAAACTGACAGCAGGAACCTGGGCTGGCCACTTTTTTTTTCTCGGGGAAAAAGGCCAGTCTTTGTCTCAAGGGATCATTGGCCCTGAGTGGCAGGACGCCTCCAAAAAATCCAAACGAACAAGGATATGTGTCAGACCCAACCTGTCCCCTCTTCAAACCTGTGCTACCTAGATATTCCCAAGGGAACTCTATCAACTGACAGCAGGAACTTGGCTGGCAACTATACTGTCCCAGGGAAAAGGGCCACGCCTTGTCTCCATGGGCCTGTGGCCCTGAGTGGCCGGATGCCTCCAACAAATCTGAAAGATTAAGGATGTGTCCCAGACCCAACCTGCCCCCACCTCAAACCTGTGCTTCCCTGACAGTTCCAAGGGAACCCTACAAACTGACAGCAGGAACCTGGGCTGGCAATTATTCTGTCCCAGGGAAAATGGCCACGCGTTGTCTCCAGGGGCTTATGGCCCTGAGTGGCCGGATGCCTCCAACAAATCTGAATGGTTAAGGATGTGTCCCAGACCCAACCTGCCCCCACCTAAAACCTCTGCTGCCCTGACAGTCCCACGGGAACCCTACAAATTGACAGAAGGAACCTGGGCTGGCAACTTTTCTTACTGAGGGAAAAGGGCCGGTCTTTGTCTCCAGGGGCCTGTGGCCCTGAGTGGCCAGATGCCTCCAACAAATCTGAATCGGTTAAGGATGTGTTCCAGACCCAACCTGCCCCCACCTCAAACTTCTGCTGCCCTGGCAGTCCCAAGGGAACCCTACAAACTGACATCAGCATCCTGGGCTGGCCCCTTTTCTTTTCCAGGGAAAAGGGCCAGTCTTTGTGTCCAGGGATCTGTGGCCCGGAGTGGCCGGACGCCTCCAAAAAATCGGAACGATTAAGGATGTGTCCCAGACCAAACCTGCCCCCACCTCAAAGCTCTGCTGCCTGACAGTCCCAAGGGAACCCTACAAACTGACAGCAGCATCCTGGGCTGGCAAGTTTTCTTTCACAGGGAAAAGGGCCAGTCTTTGTGTCCAGGGATCTGTGGCCCGGAGTGGCCGGACGCCTCCCAGAAATCGGAACGATTAAGGATGTGTCCCAGACCAAACATGCCCCACCCTCGACCCTGTGCTGCCCTGACAGTCCCAAGGGAACCCTACAAACTGACAGCAGGAACCTGGGCTGGCCACTTTTTTTTCTCAGGGAAAAAGGCCGGTCATTTTCTCAAGGGATCATTGGCCCCGAGTGTCCAGACGCCTCCAAAAAATCCAAACGAAAAAGGATATGTGTCAGACCCAACCTGTCCCCTCTTCAAACCTGTGCTACCTAGATATTCTCAAGGGAACTCAATCAACTGACAGCAGGAACCTGAGCTGGCAACTATTCTGTCCCAGGGAAAAGGGCCACGCCTTGTCTCCATGGGCCTGTGGCCCTGAGTGGCTGGATGCCTCCAACAAATCTGAAAGATTAAGGATGTGTCCCAGACCAAACCTGCCCCTACATATAACCTCTGCTGCCCTGACAGTCCCTAGGAAACTTTACAAACTGATAGAAGGAACCTGGGCTGGCCCCTTGTCTTTTCCAGGGAAATGGCCAGTCTTTGTCTCCAGGGGTCTGCGGTCCTGAGTGGACAGACGCCTCCAAAAAATTCAAACATGTGCAGGACCAAACATGCCCCAACCTCAACCCTGGGCTGCCCTGAAATTCCCAAGGGAACCCCACAAACTGTCATCAGGAACCTCGGCTGACCACTTTTCCTTTTCAGAGAAAAAGGCAGGTCTTTGTCTAGTGGGGTCTGTGGGTCTGAGTGGCCGGACGCCTCCAAAAAATCCAAATGAACAAGGATATGTGTGAGACCCAACCTGCCCCCACCTCAACCCTGTGCTGCCCTGACAGTCCCAAGGGAACCCTACAAACTGACAGCAGGAACCTGGGCTGGCCACTTTTTTTTTCCTCTGGGAAAAAGGGCCAGTCTTTGTGTCCAGGGATCTGTGGCCCGGAGTGGCCGGACGCCTCCCACAAATCAGAAAGAATAAGGATGTGTCCCAGACCAAACATGCCCCACCCTCGAACCTGTGCTGCCCTGACAGTCCCAAGGGAACCCTACAAACTGACAGCAGGAACCTGGGCTGGCCACTTTTTTTTTTCTCGGGGAAAAAGGCCAGTCTTTGTCTCAAGGGATCATTGGCCCTGAGTGGCCGGATGCCTCCAAAAAATAGAAACGAACAAGGATATGTGTCAGACCCAACCTGTCCCCTCTTCAAACCTGTGCTACCTAGATATTCCCAAGGGAACTCTATCAACAGACAGCAGGAACCTGGGCTGGCAACTATTCTGTGCCAGGGAAAATGGCCACGCCTTGTCTCCAGGGGCTTATGGCCCTGAGTGGCTGGATGCCTCCAACAAATCTGAATCGGTTAAGGATGTGTTCCAGACCCAACCTGCCCCCACCTCAAACCTCTGCTGCCCTGGCAGTCCCAAGGGAACCCTACAAACTGACAGAAGGAACCTGGGCTGGCAACTTTTCTTACTGAGGGAAAAGGGCCGGTCTTTGTCTCCAGGGGCCTGTAGCCCTGAGTGTCCGGACGTCTCCAAAAAATCTGAAAGATTAAGGATGTGTCCCAGACCCAACCTGCCCCCACCTCAAACCTCTGCTGCCCTGACAGTCCCAAGGGAACCCTACAAACTGACATCAGCATCCTGGGCTGGCAAGTTTTCTTTCCCAGGGAAAAGGGCCAGTCTTTGACTCCAGGGATCTGTGGCCTTCATT